>NC_056728.1:1801363794-1801368794 GCF_019279795.1 Protopterus annectens
GAAGACAACTAACATGGAACGTTATGGTAGGTACATAACTTCTTAATGTTAAGTTGTCAATCTCGCCTTCATTCTTGCTGGATGGGACCGCATCCCTAGCACCTCTATCCTGGGTAGCTCAATGGAACAGACTCTTGAGAACGGTGGAACCAAAATTCGCTCTGTCTCTGGAGGCCAAGTCTAATTTGTAATGTGAAACAAAGGTATGAGGAGAGGCCCATGTGGCTGCTGCACAAATAGTGTCTATTGGAAGTCTAGCCTGAAAAGCTGTAGATGTAGCTAGAGCTCTGGTAGAATGGGCGTTTTGGCCTAGAAATCAACTCTTTACCTCTGAGCTGATAAATGCAAGTAATCACAGAAGACAGCCATCTAGATAGAGTTACCTTGGATACTGGAAGGCCTTTCCTGTTCTCTGCATAGGATAAAAACAGTTGATCAGATTTCCTAAAATGTTTGGTTCTGTCCAGATAATATCCGAGTTGGCGGTGAACATCAAGATAATGTAGTTTTTGTTCCGCTCTATTAGAATAATTTGGGAAAAAAACTGGAAGATCAATGGATTGATTTAAGTTCGTCTGCGATGCCACTTTGGGTAAGAAAGACGGATTAGTCCTTAGAGAAACTCTGTCTTTGTGGAAGATTAACTAGGGAGGACGAATGCAGAGAGCATGAAGCTCAGATACTCTCCTGGCAGAAGTAATGGCGACTAGAAAGAGTGTCTTCCAAGAAAGAAATTTCAATGAACAGGCAGCCGCAGGTTGAAGGGGAAGAATCAAGGATGCTAAAATTAAATTTAGATCCCACTGTGGTGGGGGGTCTCTAATCGGAGGTTTAAGTAAAAAAATACCTCTAAGGAATGCCTTGCAAAGTTTATGTGACATAATGTTGTGGTCCAACAAGCCGATATGAAAATTTGAAATGGCTGCCAGCTGAACTTTTACTGTGGAGGAAGAAGATCCTGAATGAGAAATCTCGGCTAGGAAGTCCAAGACCGAATGAATCTATGCAGTATAGGGGGGTCAATATTCCAAGCTTTTGCCCAGAAGGAGAAATGTCACCATTTACTAGTGCAAATCCTTCTGGTGGAAGATTTAAGGGAAGCTACTATGATATCCCGGACGGGATTAGAAATCATAGGAAGCCTGGCTAGGGATGGAAGCGGAGCAACCAAGCAGTGAGGTTGAGAGAAGGTATGGATTGGTGCAGCTGCCCCGACTGGTGGGTCAGAAGATCTGGAACCGGGTCCAGATGCCATGGCTGTACCAAAAGATAACAATGTAGGAACGAAAACCATATCTGTCGAGGCCAATAAGGGGCAATGAGAATCAACTTGGCTCTCAAGGCGGTTGCTTTCTGAATTACTTGTGGTATCAGAGGAAAGGGAGGAAAGGCATAAAGAAGTCCCCGGGGCCAATCTCAGGTTAGAGTGTCTCTGGGGGATGGCCTGAAAGGGGGAAGAGAGAGAAGAAGCCGGGGCATTTGCTGTTTTGAGGTGTAGCAAAAAGGTCGCAGCAAGAAAGGCCCCACTTCTGAAAAATCTCTTCTTTCACAGATTGTTTGAGAGACCACTCGTGAGGCATGAGAATAGCTCTGCTCAACCTGTCCGCTATGATGTTGGATTTCCCAGGGATATGCGTTGCTATCAGAAACCGCTGAGAAGAGATTGCCCACTGCCAAAGTCTGAGAGCCTCTCGACACAGTGGATAGGACTTGGTTCCGCCCTGCTTGTTGATATACCACACTACGGACATATTGTCCGTTTGGACTGCAATAGTTCCCAGGGGAAGAGAGTCGTTGAGGGCTTGCAACGTTAAAAGCACTGCTCTCATCTCCAGGACATTTATGTGCAGGTGGAATTCGAAAGGATGCCAAGTGCCATGGACCATCCTGCCCTGATAATGCCCCCCCCCCACCCGATCAGGGAGGCGTCCGATGTAACCGTGTCGACCGGGGCGGGAGGAACAAAGGGTCTGCCCTGATAGACTTGAGGGGACGATATCCACCAGGTCAGATGCCTTTTGCAAATTGGAGTTATTATGATCCTGTGACGCATGGGAAGTTGTTGAAAGGACCATTGGGAACAGCATCCATTGTAGAAGGCATGTAAGCGGGCAAGGGGAAGAAGTTTTATGGCGGCCGCCATAAGACAATACTTTCAAAGCAAATCTGGCCTGAATTTTGTTGCTGAGAAGAATCACCTGGACGTGATTTTGAATGTCCAAGATCCTTTGGTCTGTTAACTTTGCTGAAAGTTACGGTGTCCAATTTGGCGCCTATAAAAGTAATAGATTCACAAGGCGACAAGGCAGATTTTTCAAAATTTATAGAAATCCCTAGCCCTCTGCAAATGTGAATGGTGTAATCTCTGGCTTGGAGAAGTTGATGCCTGGTGGTGGCAGTGAGGAGCCAGTCGTCTAGATATGGAAACACCTGGAACCCTTGACGTCTCAGGTGAGCCGTAACCGCTGCCATACATTTGGTGAACACTCGGGGGGCTGTAGTGAGTCCAAATGGCAGGGCTCTGAATTGGAAGTGACTGGTCCCCAGCCAGCGGAGAAACCTTCTGTAGCGTCTGTGAATTTTTATGTGATAGTACGCATCCTGAAGATCTACCAAGCACATCCAATTGTCCTTGCCCAGAAAGGGTAGAATGGACTGAAGCGTGACCATCCAGAATCTTGTTTTCTTTACAAACTTGTTTAGTTTGCTGAGATCTAATATTGGTCTCCAGTCCCCTGTCTTTTTTGGTACTAAAAAGAACCTTGAGTAGATCCCAGATCCTATTTGGTCTGCTGGGACTGGCTGGATGGCTCTCTTTGCTAGCAGTTTTGAAATCTCTGGTACTGCTAGTTCCCTTAGACCGGGTGGAACGTCTGGAAGGGTTCCCTTTTGCTGAACTGGGGTTTGAATAAAGGGAATTTTGTAACCCTCGGATATGATCGACTGTACCCATTTGTCTTGAGAAAGGGAAAGCCAGGCTTTGGGGTACAGCGATAATCTTTCCCCGACTGCCTCCGAAGGTGGACAATCAGGCAACATCTCAGGGATGCTGGAAGGGTTTGTCAGAGAGGCTCCTGCTACCCTGATTCTGCGGACCCCCTCTGCCTCTAGGGTGGCGTCTGTTGTTACCCCTCTGCCTCTGGGGGTAAACTGACCTCGTCGTCAGGCGTGACTTGAGATTTGCAGAACCACATTTTCCCTCCCTTCTGACCTTTTGGGTAAGGTCTTGAAAGGGTGGAGAAACGGACTCCTACGGCAGAAAGAGTCTTGCCATCTTGTTCGCATCTAGTCAAGGTGTCTTTCACTTGAGGTCCGAACAAAGTCGAGCCATCAAAGGGAGAGTTTGTGAAGGACGCCTTGAAGGGATCTGCAAAATTACAAAGCCGCATCCAGGATTGACGCCTTAAAGCCACTCCTGTGCCTGCGGCCCTACTCGCTCTATCGGCTGCATATGAAATGAGCCACATGGAGGAGTTAACAATGGAGTTTAGGATTCCTAGCTGTGAGCTAATCTTATCCTGAGACCCAGCAGCTGACGGATCCTGTAAAACTCCTCCCAACTCTTTAAGAACATCTCTTTGAAGGCGGGTGAAGTGACACAACTAGTAAAGCGATCGCATGGCAAAGGTCGCTGAAGAAAAAAAAAATGCTTGCCGTACCTATCCATAGTCCTAGAATCCTTGTTAGGAGGATGGACAGGTACTGAAGGATCAGTTAGTTCCTTCTTGGTGGCTGCAGCCACCACCATGGCATCAACCGGGACACCTTTTGTCAAATATTGCCTATCAGGTGGGGCCGTAATGAATTTAGAAGGCCTCCGAGGAATGGGTTCCACCAAATCCGGGGCCATCCACGCCTTCCGAGCCACCACGTCCATAAGAGGGTGGAAAGGCGGAGACACCCAGGAGGTGGAGGGTCGAGGCCTCCAGGTATACTGACTCGGAAGGATTAAGGGAAGGCCAGTTCCCCCTCTGCTTAAGGAGTTCAAGGATGTCTGAGAAAGAGACATCCTCAGAGGGGGACCTTGGGGATCCCTCCGACTCATCCAAGTCAGTATCGGACGTAATAGACTCGGGGGGAGTCTAGATGTTTCCTCTTACATGTCCTCTTATGTGGAGGTTCACCTGACGGATCAGGAGAAGCTTCGGAAGAGGAAGATATTCCCAATGGGGAAACCTGAGGCGTTGGATCTCTGGGTCCGGGAGCAAGAGAGTGGGGAGAGACGTCAGCACTGTAGTGGGAGGAGCTGATTGAACTGACTGTTGACTACGCCCAGGGGCTAGTACACTCCTCATCACCTCGAAGGCTCCCCCGTCAGAGAGGCCAGAAGGCTCCCGCTACGAAGAGATAGGAACTCCAGGCCGCACCGACAGGGACGGCTCCAAGGCTGATGTCGGGGCTGAGCTCACCAACGCCGAAGCTCCGAGAGGGAGAACGGGGTCGGACAAGGGTCCGATGCCAGTCGCCACCTCGGAGCCGACGAGAGAGACAAGACGCCCGGATCCCTCCAATGAAGGCCTCAAGGAGGAAATCGGAGCAGAGGACAGCGGAGCCGAAGGGGTGGTATCGGCTCGAAGTCACAACAGTCACGGCTCCGAGGAGCTCGAGCTCTGTAAGAGGGTCGAAGGAGGACAGTTAGGTGGATGTGTGATAGCTACCGTCTGTTGAGACTGGCTATGGAGCATTTGGGCCAATGCCTGAGACTTTAATAGTCTACTCACCACTCTCTCGAGGTCGTGATCGGACAGCCTGGACGACCGAAGAACGGCTCAATGGCTCCGCTCCGAGCAGGGGTGATCTCAGAGCCGAATGTCGATTCCAACGAGGGGATCGTGATCTCTTTTGAGATAGGTGGAGCCGAAGATCGTCGGCTCCAGCCGAGCCGAGTGCCCAGATTTAGCAGCATCGCCCGGATGGAGCCGATACTGTAACTTCTAAAATAGAAGGATCGGCTCCGGCCGGAGCCGATCTCGACACTGAAGGAGAAGCAGTAGCCGATG
>NC_056728.1:1801733794-1801826294 GCF_019279795.1 Protopterus annectens
AATTTGTGGTTTTCTGGCAATTCACTGGGATGATCTGTGGACTGGTCACCAAATAATGACATACGTTTACGTTTCAGACTAACTTTGTAAGAACAATATTTAAAAATCTATCCCTGTTTTGGAGCCCTTGTTCCCCCATTATGTCAGGCTTTATCCAGATTTCTGCCTTAATACGAGGTTGAGATGTATGTAGACTGTCACTCCTAAAACTAGGGATTTTGGGAGAAAAAACGATCTTTGAATGGTTTAAACTGTTCATCATCTAATGGTTAATCTGAAGTCTATGCATAAACACTCTCTCTCTCTCTCTCTCTATATATATATATATATATATATCAATATACGTACCTGGGATTGTCTTAAACTTATCTTCCGTATATCTATTTTGGATGTATGTTCATTTACCAGGATAGAACCCTGATCAAAATGACCAATTTCATGTTCTGCTCATACTACAATCAGACAAATAGTACAAACTTATAGCAAGTGTTAGTAGAGGTTGTGGTGTGTGTGTGTTATTGTAAGAATTGTGCCCCAACGCATTTTGTTGATTTCCCAGGAAACATCTTCAAAGAAGCAATGCATCTCTTCACTCTCCAACTTCCCTCTCAACACACAAATCTCTAGGGCTTTACAAAACAACTTACATCTCTCTTTATATATAATTTTCACTGTAGACCAAGGGCTGGTTTTGTTATCTTCCTCTTAGTTGCCTGCATCTTGAGTCTATTTGCAGATATGAGATCTCCAGAATTGCACTCAGCTTCTAAGTACTGAAAAAAATCAGTGTTTTGCTTTTTCACTGCTGATTCTGCTTTGCCTGTCATACAGTCACACATATCCCACCATCCTCCTGTATATGTTCAGATCTTCTGATATAACTCACCCTAGGACCATCCACCATCCCACCTTTGTTATGAGCTACTGTACTGCATAGTTTTATATATATATATATATATATATATATATAGTGTATTTGGTTGTGTGTTTTTTTTTTACAAAATGATTTAGCTCTAAACTAAGGTCCCATGTTTCATGTAAGGCTTGTAACTTTGCCAATCTCTTTCCACAGTTTCTGTAGACCATTTTAGCACCACAGCATATATGCAAACATTTCTGCCTTATACTGTCCAAGCAGCAATAAAAAAAATGTGATACCTGCTTACCAGTCCACAGGATATCAAAGGCAGATGGAAGGAGTATTACCAGCAGCTTCTGAATGAAGAAAAGCCCACAGAAGCTGTACTGCCCCAGAAACTGCCTACAATTAGAGAAGAAGAGGAGCCCACCTTAGAAGAAGTAAGAACAGCACTAAGGAAGATGAAGTCAGGGAAAGCAGCAGGCTCAGATGAGGTGACAGCAGATATGATAAAGATGCTGGGTGAGATAGGGGAGAAATGGCTCCTGAGGGTACTAATAGCAGTGCGGAGAGAAAGGCGTATCCCAGATGACTGAGAATAAGCATACTTGTGCCAGTGTACAAGAACAAAGGGGACATCCACAACTGTGGGCAGTACAGAGGGATCAAACTCCTACCACACTGCATGAAAGTACTGGAGAGAGTGACTGATAAACATATATGCAGAGTTGTAGAATGTAAGATGGGATATGAACAGTTTGGATTTAGATCAGATTGCAGCACAAGTGACCCAATGTTTGTACTGACACATGTACTTGAGAAGAAGCTAGAAATGAGGACAGAGTCCAACTGACAGATCAACAAAGCTGCTGTATGCAAACAATGTAGCAGTACAGGCAGACTCTGAGCTAGTACTTCAGCAAAGGATAGGAGAATGGAATGCAAATCTGAAGGCACATGGGATGAAACGAAGCACAGATAAGATGGTAGCAATGGCAGCAAATTGGGGAAATAAGAGGCTGAGAATGGAGATAGAAGGGAAGATAGCAGAACAGGTAAACAGCTTCAAGCATCTGGGAGGGGTGGTTGAGGAGAAAGGTAGTCTGAATGAAGAGGTCAAAGCTAGAATCAGAGGGGCTTCAGCCAACTGGCATAGAGTATCAGGTGCAGTCTATGACAGAAGAATGCCAAAGAAGCTGAAAAGCAAGGTGTACAAGACAGTGGTGCGACCAGTACTACTGTATGGTACAGAAACCTGGGCAGTAAAGGCAGAACAGTTGAAGAAGCTAGAGGTGATGGAAATGAAGTGCCCGAGAAAGGTGGTAGGATGCACACTGTGGGACAGACGAAGAAATGAGGACATAAGAGCAGAAGCCAAAGTAGTTCCAATTGCAGAAAAGATCAAAGCGAACAGATTATGTTGGTTTGGACACACGTATAGAAAAGCAGAAGACAATCTGGTGAGGAAGATTTGGGACAGACAGGAAGAAGGTAAGAGGACGCAAGTGCATCCAGCAAAGAAGTGGATGGATTGTGTGAAAAGATTTGTGACAATCAGGCATGAGTGTTGAAGAAGGCAGGAGTGTGGCACTGAATCGAGAGAGTTGGCGACAGTTAACACGATACACCAACCCCATGTAGAAAAAATGGGAAAAAGGGAGTTGATGATGATGTGATATCTTTATATTATGCTGCTCGTGTACAAATAAGGCAGTTGACATAATGGAGAAATGGACAAATTGTGTGCTAGCAAACTTTTTAACTTCAGATTTGACAATGGAGGGGAAAGCAAGATAATAAATGGCATGTCTCATATAAGGACTACCTCACTTTGCTACAAACACAGAAGCTGGTGGTGTGAATAAAAACAAAAGCCACTCAAAGGAATGTTTCCATATAAATTTAGTTATTACATCGGGAGAACCAAACTATGCAACATAAATCAAATACACAGAAAAATTAATTTAAGGGTTTTGCAAGTGCTTGGAGGACCTTGCTGAACAATTTATCAATAGTGGTGTATGTAAAGGTGCCTTCTGCATACAAATAATTTGCTCAAAAGGCACTTTCTTGAACACTGCCAACCAAAATAAGACTCGCGTATATAATCAAGTGTACAAATGTCTATATTGCTATTTTCTCCTCCTGCAAAAAGCTATTAATCACATATGTTATATCTGTGAAGTCCCACATTTATTTTAGTATTGCAAGTATATATACTGTTAGCCAACAGGGTGCTGGTGGAAATTGGGCTACTGTTGGCCGAAGGAGGAGAAGAGGTGGAAGGCATGGCCAAAGGCAGGTAAAGGCTAGGACTGTGATAGTGAGGGTCAGAACTTTGAATGTTGGCAGTATGACTGGTATAGGGAGAGAGCTAGCTGATATTATGGACCAAAATAAGGTTGGAATACTGTGTGTGCAAGAGACCAGATGGAAGGGGAGCAAGGCTAGGTGTATCAGAGGCGGGTTCAAATTGTTTTATCATGGTGTGAATGGGAGGAGAAATGGCGTAGGCATTATCCTGAAGGAACAATATGCTAAGAGTGTTTTGGAGGTGAAAAAAGAGTGTCGGATAGAGTGATGTTTATGAAGCTGGAAATTAATGATGAATGTTGTTAGTGCATATGCTCCACAAGTTGGGTGTGCGATGGATGAGAAAGAAAAAGTTTGGAGTGAGTTGGATGAAGTGGTGATGACTGTACCCAAGGGTGAGAGACTGGTGATTGGATCAGATTTTAATGGGCATGTTGGTGAAGGAAACAGAGGGGATGAGGAAGTGATGTGTAGGTATGGTGTTAGGCAAAGGAATGCAGAAGGTCAGATGGTAGTGGATTTTGCGAAAAGGATGGACATGGCTGTGTTGAATACGTATTTTAACAAGAGGGAGGAGCATAGGTTGACATACAAGAGTGGAGGAAGATGCACACAGGTGGATTGTATCTTATGTATAAGGGCCAGTCTGAAGGAGATTGGAGACTGTAAAGTGGTGGCAGAGGAAAGTGTAGTTAGGCAGCATAGGATGGTGGTTTGTAGGATGACAATGGTGATCAAGAAGAGGAGGATGAGTGTGAGAGCAGCACCAAGGATCAAATAGTGGAAACTGAAAAATGGTAATTGTGAGGTGATGTTCAGGGAAGAGTTAAGACAGGCACTGGGTGGCAGTAAAGAGTTACCGAATAGCTGGGTAACTACAGCAGAGCTAGTAAGAGAGATGGCTAGAAAGGTGCTTGGTGTGACATCTGGAAAGAGGAAGGAGGACAAGGAGACCTGGTGGTGGAATGAAGACGTACAGGAGAGTATACAGAGAAAGAGGTTGGCGAAGAAGAAATGGGACTGTCAGAGAGATGAAGAAAGTAGACAAGAGTATAAGGAGGTGAGGTGCATGGCAAAGAGAGAGGTGGCTAAGGATAAGGCGTATGATGAGTTGTATAAAAGGTTGGACACTAAGGAGGGAGAAAAGGACCTGTACCGATTGGCTAGACAGAGGGACCGAGCTAGTAAAGATGTGCAGCAGGGAAGGGTGATAAAGGATAATGAGGGAAACGTACTCACAAGTGAGGAGAGTGTGTTGAGCAGATGGAAAGAGTACTTTGAGGGGCTGATGAATGAAGAGAATGAGAGGGAGAGAAGGCTGGATGATATGCGGATAGTGAATCATGAAGTACCGTGGATTAGCAAGGAGGAAGTAAGGATAGAAATGAAGAGGATGAAGAATGGAAAGGCTGTTGGTCCAGATGACATACCTGTGGAAGCATGGAGGTGTTTAGGAGAAATGGCAGTGGAGTTTCTAACTAGATTGTTTAATGAAATCTTGGAAAGTGAGAGGATGCCTGAGGAATGGAGAAAAAGTGTTTTGGTACCGATTTTTAAGAATAAGGGTGATGTGCAGAGCTGTAGTAACTACAGAGACATTAAATTGATCAGTCACAGCATCAAGTTATGGGAAAGTAGTGGAAGCTAGGTTAAGAAGAGAGGTGATGATTAGTGATCAGCAGTATGGTTTCATGCCAGGAAAGAGCACTACAGATGCGATATTTGCTTTGAGAGTGTGATGGAGAAGTACAGAAAATGTCAGAAGGAGTTGCATTGTGTCTTTGTGGATTTAGAGAAAGCATATGACAGGGTGCCTAGAGAGGAGTTGTGGTATTGTATGAGGAAGTCAGGAGTGTCAGAGAAGTATGTAAGAGTGGTACAGGATATGTACAAGGGGAGTGTGACAGCAGAGAGGTCTGCGGTGGGAGTTATGGATGCATTTAAGGTGGAGGTGGGATTACATCATGGTTCAGCTCTGAGCCCTTTCTTATTTGTAATGGTGATGGACAGGTTGACAGACGAGATCAGACAGGAGTCCCCATGGACTATGATGTTGCAGATGACATTGTGATCTGTAGTGAGAGTAGGGAACAGGTGGAGGAGACCCTGGAGAGGTGGAGATATGCTCTAGAGAGAAGAGGAATGAAGGTCAGTAGGACTAAGACAGAATATATGTATGTGAATAAGAGGGAGGATAGAGGAATGGTGAGGATGCAGGGAGTACAGGTGGCAAAGGTGGATGAATTTAATACTTGGGATCAACAGTTCAGAGTAATGGTGAATGTGGAAGAGAGGTGAAAAAGAGTACAGGCAGGATGGAGTGGGTGGTGAAGACTGTCAGGAGTGATTTGTGACAGACGAGTACCAGTAAGAGTGAAAGGGAAGGTCTACAAGAGGGTAGTGAGACCAGCTGTTATATGGGTTGGAGACAGTGGCATTGACAAAAAGGCAGGAGTCAGAGCTGGACATGGCAGAGTTAATGATGTTAAGATTTGCACTGGGTGTGACGAGGATGGACAGGATTAGGAATAAGTATATTAGAGGGTCAGCCCAGGTTGGAAGGTTTGGAGACAAAGCCAGAGAGGCAAGATTACGTTGGTTTGGACATGTGCTGAGGAGGTATGCAGAGTAGATTGGGAAAAAGATGCTAAGGATGAAGCTGCCAGGTAACAGGAAAAGAGAAAGGCCTACGATAAGGTTTATGGATGTGGTGAGAGAGGACATGCAGGAGATTGGTGTGACAAAGCAAGATGCAGAGGACAGGAAGAAATGGAAACAGTTGATCTGCTGTGGCAACCCCTAACAGGAGCAGCTGAAAGAAGTAGTAGTAGTAGTATATATTTTCATAACAGAATATTTACCACGTGGTTAATGCATAAATGTGTTTCAAGAACGTAAATGAACTCATAACAGCACACTGTCGTTGTTTAAGCAACATTTTGAAGGGGTATTTCTAACCAATTAATTGTTTCAGACTGAAAAAGAATGGTCCATTATTCTGTACAAAGAAACTGTACAGGTGTAGTACAGAACTCACACAAAAAGAAAGATCATATTGGATTTATCTGTGTTCTTGTCATCTTTGTGAAGACTGCCAGTCCTGAGAAAGTGAAACAGCACAGCAAAATGTGATGACATTAAAGATGCCAGGAAGGTTTCAAAATTACTCAACATGATGAAACTGCACTCACTGCAAGCATTCATAACCCTGGAAGATGCTGACATTTGTGCAGTCACAGAAACCTGGTTCAAAGCTGTGGAGAGCACCCCAGCCTTACCTGGTTATTCATCCTATCATACATTCAGACCCCAAATTGTGGGCAGCAAAGCCAAAGGAGGTGGAGTCTCAATATATATTAAACACACACACACACACACACACACACAGACACACACATACATACACGCACACACACAAACCTCCAGGCTGGTCAAACAGTATGACGCACAGGACACACTCCAGGTGCTGTTAACCATTGACAAAACCCTGTTCAAATCATAGCTAGCTACAGGCCCCCAAATTTGAGTCAAGATGCCCAATCCACCTATCTGAACCTCTCTGAATCTATCAAGATTCATCCCTTTACCCTGATCCTGGGCAACTTTAATTACCCAACCATAGACTGGAAAAACTACTCATGCCAGAACACAAATGCCCATAGATTCCTTGATTTTATCAATGTAAATGCCTTGGAACAGCTAATCAATACCCCCACTAGAGGTGATAATATCTTGGTCTTGGTATTAACCAACACGAGTAACCACTGCTGCACCCCTACAGTATCACCTTCCCTGGTAAGATCCAACCATAAAGCAGTCACTTTCAAAGTCGCCATCTCCCCTGACACCCCTCTAGCTAGGGTCAAACAAAAAAAAACTTCTCCAAAGCTGATTACAACCTCCTGAGGGATGTTACAAATGGCTTTACAGCCCCTCCCCCTCTGTAGGAACTTGCACCAATGTCCAAATCTACACCAAAGTACTATACGAGCATTTATATAGATGCATGGAATCAGGATTACCTGACAGGACAAAATAATCCTCCGCAAGGAACTTGTCTAGTGGACAGCTGCAATAAATAAACTATATAACAAAAGGCAAAAATTGCTGTCCAGGACCAAGAAGGAGCAGGTGCCAAACTGGAAGCAAGCTTTCCTTAGCCTGAACAAGCAAATAAGAGCACTAGTGAAATCCTCTAAAGCCAACTTTAAGTTCAAATTAACCACATCTACTAGAGACAATAAGGCCTTCTTCACATATGTCTGCAATCTCAAAGGAGGAAGCACCCAGATTTGTTCAGAACTGGTGGTCAAGGACACCACATACACAAATCCTGTAAATATAGCCAATCTACTGACTGACAGATTCAGCAAAAACTTCACCCCTGTCTCCCCTATCAGTAAATCAGGACATCCCCAGTATCTGCCCCTCCACCCCTCATCTCTAGGGAACAGGTCATCACTCCCCTCTCAAAAGCAAAAAATGCAGCCTAAATGGGACCTGATAACATCCCAGGCTGCATCTTACATGAACTCAGGCATGAAGTTGCAGAACTATTATGTACCAGCTGTGTCGCAGCCGAGTGGAAGACAGCCACTGTCATCCCTTTACACAAAGGTGGAGCGTCCACCAATCCAGGAAATTATAGACCCAACAGCCTAACTAGCCTGATCTGAAAGGCCATGGAACGGATTATCACGGACCTCATCAACATGGACATTGGCAACCTCCAAACACTTGATCCCACACAGTTTGGCTTTGTCAAGGGGAAGTCGTGTCTGTTAAATCTCGTTGACTTCTTTGAGACAGTCACCAAAGCCATGGACGAGGGAAAGATAGTGCACACCACCTACCTTGACCTGGCCAAAGCCTTCGACACTATTCCCCACTCAGGTATAATAAACTCTCTCAACTAGGTATCAATCCATATGTTACCAGATGGGTAGCAAACTGGTTCACAGATAGAACCCACCTAATCAAAATAGGGGAAGCCACCTCAAGCAGTAGACCTGTAACGAGCAGCATACCACAGGGATCAGTCCTGGGGCCTCTGTTATTCGGGATATTCTTCTCTGAGGTGCAGGCCAAAACCAGTGGGGCTGTGGCTGACCAAGTTTGCAGATCACTGCAAGCTGGGCATGGTCATCAATTCCACAAGTGATGCGGACGTCCTCCAAGAGGGTCTCACCCAAACAAATGACTGGTGCTAAAAACATGGCCTCAATGCCAAAACATGCGTCATCATCCCCTTTGGGGAGAGTGATGTCCCCACATATTATCACATTAATAATGTCCTTAGCACGCAATCAGCAGTGAGGGATTTGGGCACCCAGGTTAATGGCAACCTCAAACATCCACCCTACACAGATAGGCTAACAGCCATGTCCCTCTAATCAGTTTCATACATACTCCTCAGAGGTGACCTCTGTCAGCAATCTTAGACCCCGCCTTGATGGGACTGCTGCATATCCGCAAGTCAAGCTCCACTCGAGTAACCCATACACGTGACCTCAACCTGGTCTGTGATATCAACAGAACTTGTTGGCAGGACAGATTTGTGTCCCAGAGACTCCCCCATCTGTGGGATAGACTCCCTCTTCATGTCAAGCAGAGTACTTCATTATCCCTTATTAAGGGCAACCTGGATAAGAAACAGAAAATACACCCTAGAGATTCCACCTGTGTCCCTGCTGGACAGGAGCTTTGGCTGCTGTCTTGTCTAAACATGGGCTAACGTCTTGGCTAGGCTTTTAAGGGCCTCAGGGCCAATAGTCTAGTAACTTCCTATGATGAGCCATAAAACACATGGCTTCCCATGTATTTTTGTATCCTCAAAGAAGTCAAGATCCTCAAGATTTTGTAAAACATTTTGAATCCCAAAGTATCCACATCAGTTTTGCAGAAACTATCTGGTTTTGTATCAGTGCACAGGCTGGCAAACAGTACTAGTTCCATGAGGAGGAGACATAAATATTGTGAGAAATATCGGTATGTTACATGCAAAACTTTCCTGTCTAAGTCAGGCCTGGTTTTAGATAAAGTTTTACAAATCAAAGTACCACAGAAGCAGCTGCAAATGATACCAACAGTATATGCACATACAAAATATCAAATTATTTAACTTTGATGATGTTATTTCTGGGGTTTATGGTATCATTAACAGAAGTGATTCCACACCATGGAAGTGTCACTATATCAAAAGCAACCTCTGGAAATGAATTTAGAACTATAATGCCATTAACTAGGCTGTATGGCATTCACCATCATGACTTGTGTGGAAATACCCAGATTTTTTTTTCAAACAATCTCCAAAACTCTGTCTTTTATGCAGCAGTAGTATTCAAACCTTTGCCGCATATGCTTTAAGGTTACTGCATCGCTCACCCTTTTTAAACAGGAATCTATTTTTAGCAGTTGCATCCTGCATGAAAAATTGCAAATATGTGGTATCAGGATAGACTCATAAAACAATTATAACGTATCTGATTCACCTCAATAGGATATGAAATGACAAAACTCTACATGACTGAAATTGTATTTTGTCAAAAATATAAATTCAGATCTTTGCACTGATTGTGGTTATGTTTTTCTTGCAAAATCTCACACTTTTATAAAACGTGCCACTTTGCATTTGAAAAGGTGGCCACCCCTATATGTTGTCACTCTCCATTTGTACTTGGTGACTAGGGACAAGTATGGTATATTCTAAGGCATGCTGTAAACCTCCCTCTTATTTATGATCCATAATTATGCAGGGTATAGACCACACTTCCAAATTTGTGAAAAGACAGGCTTGTAAAGCACTTTTCTGAATTCAGAAAGGTGCTTAACAATTGTTAACTCTGAATGAAGCATTTACCAGCTTCCCAATGCTCTTCTTGGGTGGCAGCATTTTGTATGTTATGCCTTTCTAAGCTGTAATGCACAAAACCAGTGGCATAGTAGTTTTCTCTAACATGGAGCAGGTAACATCCTAGTTATGAAAAATGATCCCATCATAATTGTCTACATGACACATGCAGTATTGTGGGGGGGAGGAATGAGGTTAAAGCATGTGACTAAAAAAAAATGGACATAACTGTGTGTCCATATGCAGTCTTTAAGAATAGGCTTGATATAAATACAGTTTTGCCAGCATAAATCCTACATAAATACAATGGTGACCAACATGAATTGGAAGGGAGGGGGCAAATACTGAGAGTTAAAGTGAGTCCCAAAACCCCATAGCAATCCTGCAAATTTACAGTTGGTAATCATCAGACAGACAGACATTACTTCAGCAACAAATCTACAGTAAAGTATTGACCAGCTTCAGAATCTCCAAGAAAGAAGGCGACAATTTAAGGTACCAGTGTAAAGGGCATTATCCAGTTAACAGCAAAAAATCAGAAAACTTCACAATCTCCAAAGATGACAGAACTTCAAATTTCCAGTGAGACATCAAAGAGGCAAGGAAATTCTTACAAGGAGGAGTTATAAGAACTTGAGAAATGCCTGGTCACCAGCTCAGCACCCTTTCAATTCTCCTTATGTGAACATTCATTTTTACTATATTGCATTTTCAAGCTAAATCAAACAGTAAGTCTCAGAAAAAGTTAAGAATTCTACAGTAAATGCTTCAATAAATTTACATTTTATAGCTATGTCAGACATTAAATGTAAAACCAGTTTAAAGAGTTCTACAGTAAAAGCACCAGTAAACGTGTGGTTTAAAGTATTTAAAAAAATGGGTAAAGCATTGTAAAAAAATCTGTTCCAAAAATGCTAATTTAAATTTAAATGTTATCAGTTCAGTTAAATCTTTCTAGACACCAAAGGGTTAAAACACAGAAGCAAACTGTAACAAGTGAGGTAATGGAGAAACTCTCTCATGATCTGCAATATGAATCAATGTTTACAGCAACAAAACTTTAACTTCTGATATCAGTATAGTTTAACATTTAAATAAAAAGAAGTTATGTCTTATCATAATGTTCCATCTGTGTTGTCTATCTTCACTTACCCTTGACTGTGGGTTCGGTTCTGTATCTTGGGAACTACTCGGCCATTATTCCATCTCGAACCTTCCAAAAACTCTCAAGCTCAGCTTTACCCATAATGCTCCTCTCAGGATTACCTCAGATCAAGTTTGCATAAGATAGTGTCAGACAGGAAATAACAGACCAGAGACCATATCTGTTTTCTTAAAAGGAAATCCAGTCTATTGAGATAGATCCGTTCCACCAAGAAACCAAAAAGGCAGTGGGAAGGAGGGTGGGAATGTCAAAGATAAGTGAAGATAGACAACACAGACGGAACGTTATGGTAAGACACAACTTCTTTATCTGATGTTGTCAATCTTCACTTAATCCTTGACTGTGGGACAGAGTCCCCAGCTACCTAAATCTTGGGAGGTTTCACAAAAGTATATTCCTGAGCACCACTGAACCAAATGATGCTCATCCCCTAAAGACCAGATCCAGCTTGTAATGAGTAATAAAGATATGAGGGTATGCCCAAGTAGCTGCTACACAGATATCGTCTATAGGAGCTCTAGAATGAAAAAGTGCAGAAGCGGCTATTGCTCTTGTAGAATGTGCATTTACAGGGCCTGGTAGTTGCACATTTTTTGTTATAAATGAAGGTTATACAATCCTTAAGCCATGTAGCTACAGTAACCTTAGAGACTGGCTTGTCCAGAGTAGTAGGAGAAAAAGAAACAAACTGGTCAGATTTTCTGAATTCTTTCGTTCAGTGAAGGTAAAAACGTAATTGTTTATGAACATCTAGTAAATGTATACAATAATCACCTCAAGGTTAGGTAAGGAGGCTTGCAAGATAAGGCTTGTAGTTCTGATATTCTCCTATATAAGTAATAGCAATCAAAAATAAGGTTTTTCCAAGATAAATACTTCAATCTGCAATTTGCAGATGGCTCAAATGGGGGAATAAATTATGGACTGTAACACTAGATTCAAGTCCCATGGTATGGAAGGATCCTTGTATGGAGGTCTGAGCATTAAGGTTCCTTTTAGAAAAGCTTTACAAAGTTTGTAGGACATCAGAGCTGTATCATTTAAACCATTATGAAAATTGGAAATTGCAGCTAGATGTACTCGTATGTTCGCGGATGCTCCTGCATCGAAAATCGATACCGAGAATTCTATGACCTTATCAACTGGTGCAGAATATGGGTCAATATTATTCTCATTAGCCTATTTTGAAAGTTTTTGCCACTTGCTGTTGTATAATCTTCTAGTTGAAGGTCTATGGGAGGCTAGAACAAATTTGTTAAACTGAAGCAGTGAGACTAGTACACCTGGCAATCACTGGAACTGGAAGAGTCACATAGTGAACTTGAGATTTTGAAGATTCGGATGAACGAGTGCCTCTGGATTGGACAAGAGATCTGGAGCTGGGTCCGAGGTTTCCGAATTACGTGAGGCCAAAGAAAGGGAAACCATATCTGTTGAGGCCAGAACGGGCCAATGAGAATTATCCTGTTCTTTGACCTGCTGGTTTTCTTCAGAAACTAGGAAATGAGAGGTATCGGGGAAGGGCATACAGTAGACAGGAGGGCCAATTGTGAAGGACAGCATTTATCGGTGACTGCCCCAGTGGGGGTAATAGGGCAAAGTAGCTGCTGCACTTGTTGTTCAAGGGGGATGCAAAGAGATTGCAGCAGGGCTGGCCCCATTGGTGGAATATCCTGTCACCAAAGGATTGAGAGACCACTTGTGAGGCATTAGGATGCCCCTGCTCAATTTGTCCGCAATCATGCTGGAGATCCCCGGAATCTACATTGCAATTAGAAAGCAGCCGGATGAAATTGCCCATTGCCATACCCTGAGTGCTTCTTGACAAAAAGGTTAAGACCTGGTTCTCCCCTTGCTTGTTGATGGGTCAAACAACTGACATGTCTGTTTGGATCACAACTGTTCCCAAGGGGAGGGTTTCTTGGAATGCTTGCAATGCCAAAAGCACTGCCCTCATCTCTAAAACACCGATGTACAAATTAGCCTCTAACTGGGACCAAGTCCCCTGGACTGTCTTTCCCAGATAATGCCCCCCACCTCATCTGCCATGCGTCCGTGATCACTATGGCTTGGGGTTGAGGAGGGATAAAGGGTTGGCCCGACAAAATTTCGTTGGGAGTGAAGCCACCAATTCAGGTGTTTCTTGCATAAATTGCTGATCAATACCTGATAGGATACTGGCTGATTCAGTAAAGACCACTGTGACTCCAAGAGCCATTGTAGAATTCACATGTGAAATCTCGCAAGGGGAACTAAAGTGATGGTGGCTGCCATTGATCCTAGAGTTTGTAACAGTCTTCCAGTCACTTTTTTTGTGAATAGTCTGGCTTACTTGCGATTTTATTCTTTAAAGTCTTTCTGGGGGAAGAGATGTGATGCTGGTGTTTGTGTTTAATACTGCTCCTATAAATTCGAACTGCTGTGTTGTCTCTAGATGGGATATTTTGTAGTTTACAGTGATCCCCAGCAAGGAGCAAGCTTGAAGAAAGTAGTTCCTTGCCCACAACAGTAGATGCTTGGTGGGTGCAGTAATGAGCCAGTCATCTAGGTATGGAAAAATGCAGAATCCTTGCAGTCTGAAGTGAGCTGCTACCACTGCCATGCATTTGGTGAACACCCTGGGGGCTGTAGTGAGACCAAAGGGCAGGGCTCTGAACTGATGATGACTGGTTCCCAGTCAAAAGTGCAGGAATCTTCTGGAGTGATCGTTCATTTTTATGTGATAACATGCATCCTGAAGCTCTATTGAGCACATTGAATCATATTTCCAAAGAACGGAAGTATAGATTGATCTGTAACCATCCAGAACTTGGTTTGTTGAACTGACTTGTTCAACACAATGAGATCCAAAATCAATCTCCAATCCCTTGTTTTCTTTGTCAATAAAAAGAATATTGAGTAAACTCTGGATCCTATTTGCTCTAGTGGGGCTGCTTGGATGACTCCTTTTGTCAAACAGTTTTTGAATTTTTAAGACTTCTGCATCCCTGAGACTGGGTGGAATGTCTGCAAATCTTTTTGGTTGCCTGGGTTTTTTGAAAATGGGATATTGTAACCTCTGGTTATAATCCTCTGCACCCAACTGTCCATTATTATATTTAGCCAGGCAGATAGGTGCAGGGATAATCATGCCCCAACCACCTCCAGAGGATGGCAATCAGGCCTCCATTCAGGAGCACTGATAGGAGTTACTAGGGAATGAATCCCTGGAACCCTGATTTTGTGGTCCACCTCTGCCCCATGCACAGTATCTTCCATTATAATTCCTCCCTCTACCCTGGGGGGAGTTGTTGCCATGCGAGTCCTGGAAAGGTCCTTGGAACTTTTTGAACCATAGCTTCCCACTCCTGGGGTTCCTGGAGCAAGACCGTTGAGGAGTGGAAAAGCATGCACCCATGGCAGAAAGGGTCTTTCCATCCTTCTCACATCTGGCATGGGTCTCTCTGACTTTGGGACCAAAAAGAGATGTTCCATCAAAAGTAGCATTGATGAAAGAAGTCTTGAATGGCTCCACAAATTCACATAAGTGCATCCAGGTATGTCTCCTCATGGCTACACCAGAATCTACTGCTCTAGTCGTCCCTTCGGCTGTGTGCACAATGAGCTACATGGGCGAATTAGATATTGATTCAAGGATTGCCAGCTGGGAAGCTACTTTATCCTGCACCCCCCTCAGCTATGGCTCCTGTCATAGTATCTGATAGCTCCTTTATCAGATCCCGTTGGAGCCTTGTAAAATGTGCCATGAAGTTCAAGGACCTGAGCGCAAAGGTCAATGATGCGTATACGAGCTTCTCAAACTTATTTATCTTCCTAGACTCTTTGTTAGGGGGATGGATGGTAGAACTTTCATCAGCAAGTTCCTTTTTAGTGGCTGCTGCAACCACCATGGCATCTACTGCTATCTCTTTAGCTCAATGTTGGTGATCCTCAGGAACTGACAAAATGGGGTCTGGTCTCTTGGGGATTGGCTTAATGGAATCAGGTATCTTTCAAGCCCTCTATGCAATCAGTTTAATTAGATCAGTGGGGGAGGGGGGATCAAAAAGGTAGATGGTCGGGCATGGGAAGCCTGCAGATATACCGATTCCTCCAAGGAAGGCTGATGGGAAATCCAGCCACTGCTCTGTTTCAGGATTTCTCAGCTGTCTCCAAAGTAGACATCTTCC
The DNA here is from genome assembly GCF_019279795.1 of Protopterus annectens. Lineage (NCBI taxonomy): Eukaryota > Metazoa > Chordata > Ceratodontiformes > Protopteridae > Protopterus > Protopterus annectens. The sequence continues at coordinate 1,801,749,151 of NC_056728.1, forward strand.
AGTGGTGACCATGGGGAACCTTCCCCTTCACTGAAAAATAGTATCTTCTCCGCAAGACTCTTCAGGGAAGTCCAAGTGCTTCCTCTTGCACTTCTTCATGGGCACCTCCTCAGTGGGATGGGCCAGGGAGGTTCTGATGCTGACATAACCACAGTGGTTGAATCCTGAGGTTTCTGTACCCACTGCCCCAGGGCAGAGGCTGGAGGTAGCTCTGGGTGAGAGGAAGGACAGGGATGTTGGTCCAATGAGACTGGTACAGACTGTGAGCCTGCAGTGGACAAGGCCCTCTCTGTGGCCTGGAAAGCAGCCCCCCACTCCCTGTAGAGGAGTAGGATCCCAGAACTGAGGTAGACTCCCTCAGAACTGTGGTCCCCTCTTGCATCAAGGAAGCCACGTCCAAAGCTGGAATTGAGCTCAAGTGTTATGGCTCTGACAAAACCTGAGTGGGACCACACTCCCAGGAACCGATAGAGAAGCTTCAACCTTGAGAGGTCTAGATCCAACTGAACCAAAGAGCTTAGGGTAGTTATCAGTGCTGGACATGAAGATCTGATTGGCACAGACACAGTTGAAACCAGAACTGTCGGAGTCAGGAATTCCAAAGGCTCGACTGGAGTCAGAATAGGAACAAAAACATGGGAAGAAATAGGTAAGGTTCCACAGCCAAGGAGACTAGGAAATGAGGAAGTAGTTAATCCCCTCAATGCCAAGAGCTGGTCCTCCAGCCTCAAAACATCAGATTCCTTGAGGCTCTTGGTGGGACAGACCAAAGAGACTGATGAGGAATGAGGCTTTTCGAAGAAAGGGCTTGGAGATTGGTATAAAAAGAGGTCTACAGATGGATAGTATTTTGTTCATGGCCTGTATGTAAAGGAAAACTCTTTCGGTTCTGAAACAGATGGAAGAGAGGAGTGAAGTGGCACCGAAGTTATTGTGTCTGAAATAATAGTTGGTGCTGAAGTAGTCGGTGCAGAGACTGGCACCAACTGCACCGGGGATTTAAGTAATTTTCCATTAGTTTCTGTGGAAATTATGGGAACTGGGTAAGTCTTGGTAATCTTAGTCAGTGGTGCCAACAAAACTGTTGGAACAGACTGGTTCCTCTTCTTAGAGCCTTCATGTTTACTAGAAGGGGAGCTGATATCAGTTTTAGATTTGGAAGAAGCAGATATGGTCTCATCGAAATCAAATTTAATAAGGCCCTTCAAAGATTAACTTACTTTTCCTTTCCACAACAGCCTGGTGAGTGAAGCCATGAGAAACAGCAGTCTTCTTGAAGGTGCACCGGGTCCAAGCAGTAGACACAAGGTGTCTGTCAGAATTTGTCAATTTTGTCTCACACTTCTGGCATCTTTTGAAGCCAGCAGTACCCCTGGCCCTGTCCACCATAACAAAGGAAACACACGCACACACACCACACACGCACATGCACCACACACACACACACACACACACACACACACACACACACACACACAAGGAACAAAAGATAAGTTTAAGACTTTCTTTTTTTTTTAAAGTTAGTCAGAAAAAACGTATCAACAATGGTATGCAAGGATTACCGTTGAAGTAGAAAAAGGAGGGACTACCAACAATGGTACTGGAAGAATAACACAAAGTGTTAAGGAAGAAGCCTAGAGAGGAGCAGGGTAAACAAAACAGAAAAGCAACTAATAAACTTTTTGAAGGCAAAACACTTACAGTTGAAAGAAATAACTTTACTTGAGAGTTTTCAGGAAAAAATGCGTCTGGCACTAGAAGCAGCAAACGAGATCTGAGGTAATCCTGAGAGGAGCATTATGGGTAAAGCTGAGCTTGAGAGTATTTTGGAAGGCACAAGCTGGAATAACAGCAGAGTCGGTTCTGAGATATGGAACTGAACGCACACAGTCAAGGATTAGGTGAAGATTAACATCAGATCATGCAAATTCTAGTTTAAAATCTTCAGAAATCAGTCTAAATGCTACAGCATATGTAATTCAAAATACAAAATTAAGTCACAGTATTATAAATACATATCAGTCTGACAAACGCAGCCAGTGTATGTGAAATGCAGATTTCAGGACAGAACACCTAGCAGACATCTTCAGTGTCTGAAGTTAACATTAATAGCATGACTTCAGCAATAGATGATCAGAATGTAATAAATTCTGTTCTGTTGTTTTCATGAGATAGAGCAAACACTGCACGGGGGGAGGGTCAGAGTCCAGACACTCTTGGCAGTCCTGCAGAAACAGGTCAATTTGATGGAGTACACACCAGTGTAAATAATACACAAACTTCATGGCAAAGTAAAAAAAAAGCACATATCATTGCTCAAGTCAGTGTTGTTACTAGTTCTATAGACACCAATTTTCACAATATTTATAATGGTGTGGCAAGACCAGCACCAAACCAGATGACCTAGCTGACATTGTTTAAGCTAGAGAGGAATGGCAGTATGTATATTTTGGTTAAGGAAAAGGAGTTATGGAATAATGTACTCATTGATACAGATGTTTCACTTACATACAGACCTCTACCAGAGAACACAAGTACAGTTATAATGTTGTCAGGCTTTGAAGGGTCAAAGGTTACAGCAGTGAGCATGTGACAGTACTGTTCTCAATATGGACATGCTGCCAGAGTTAAATGTTGTTTTAGACTTTAGTAACAAGATTTTATGGAAAAATAAAAATGCTACAGAATGTACAGCAGTGTAAACAGAAGGCACTTGTTAGAAATAATGTGCAATGGATTTTGTAGATGACATACATAATTAAAAAAACACACAGGTTTGTGGGCTAAAGACAAAATACATTCTGGTTCAGCTGCCACAGCTGAAGTGCAGGCAGAAAAGCTACCACATTTTCAGAAACAGTATGTTATTAAAACAATGAGTGAGAAGGTCACTAAAAAAACAATCAGTAAAAACAAATGAAAACTCCAGTAAACCTAGAAGTTCCACTGAGTGACCTCCCAAACCTCCTGTATCAGAGGCACATGGGATATATGCAAATGATCCTTATGAACATCAGGTGTTTCAACTCATTGACGATTTTGAATGCCTACGACTTGTTTCATCATTTTAATGGACAATTTCAGGCCAATAAAGCCAAACCCCACTAGCTGTGGATATGCATATTTTAGCCTTATGACCTCATCAACATGAGCAGAATGCTTGACTAAGCATTAGAAACACAGGGCTGTTATACCCAGCTGATGTCCATTATCATTAGGGTCACTGCAAAAATATCCCAAACTAAAACAATGAGTGAGAAGGTCACTGAAAAACCAATCAGTAAAAAAAAATGAAAACTCCAGCAAGACTAGAGGTTCCACTGAGTGACCTCTCAAACCTCTTGTATCAGAGGCACATGGGATATATGCAAATGATCCTTATGAACATCAGGTGTTTCAGCTCATTGGCAATTCTGAATGCCCATGACTTGTTTTGTTTTAATGGACAATTTCAGGCCAATAAAGCCAAACCCCACTAGCTGTGGATATGCATATATTGGCCTTGTTCAAAAAACAGTGACAGACTGGAAAGGAAAAGGTAGTATAGTAAAATAATAGAGTCCAATCATTTCACTTTTATGGTCAATTAGGAAAAAAGATAACAGTTACAGGGTAGTATAGATTTAAAATTTGTAAATATGTACACCATTCTGGTTAGCACATGTGTATGGTGCACCAGCAATGACAGTCGAGTTAAATCTGCAGAATAAATAGTTTACAGCTACAGATTTGACAGATTACTTTTTTTTGCTGCTGTTTTGTTTCAGTAGATATTGTCAAGACCACTGAGTTATGGTAATAAAGTGTTGCAAACTAACATCTTGATACAGACAGAAACCGAAGTATGGCTTTTACAGATATTAAATAATGTTATGCTAGTTTTACAAAGTGTAGAATTTAAAGTCAATGTTATATTTTTAAAAGTGACAGTACAGTCTAAGGCTCGGATCCCATGCAAGAAAAGAGTGCAGTACAGATACTGTGTGTCAGTGTAGCCACAGGTTCAAATGTTATGTAAGGAATGAATGCAATGTAATTTACTGCATGAAGAAACTTCACATACTTTTAAAGGACAGACAAGTAAAGCTCCAGAATCAAATCAGTTCAATTCTAGTAAAAATGCATATAGGTAAATGGTTCAAGATTTTATACATTTCATGCAGAAATTGCAGTTTTCCAGAGGCAGAGACTTAGTTAATTGAGTTATTGGATTATATGTCAATTAAGTGAGCTGAATTAAAGACAATACTATATGATGTAAAACGGTATGATAAATATCAGTTTATTATTATTAGCGACAGTTTTCATACAGTAACAGTTTCTACTATTTATCAGAGTTGGGCTACAAAGAAAATTGTAGGCAATGAAGATAAACCCTTGCAGCAAGTAGAGAAGTATTGAACTAGTTAAATGATGCAGGCTGAAAGAACACCTTACGTGTAAGGCAGTGGGTGGGAGAATTGTACACTGAAAAGATTTTTTGTATAAATTTTGGTCTGAAGGTCACAAGGTAAAAATAAAAATCAACAACTGAGCAATTTTACAAAGGTGCAGAAATGCTGAAGTATTGGTACAGTGTCAGATTATTACTTTAATTTAATTTCAGTTTATGACAGAGGGAAAAATGCCACTGAGTTTTCCATTTGATTCAGTAATGAAGTTATAGCCTTTCTATTTCACTGCAATATATCAGTTTGGTTACAGACATACAATAATTTATTAGTAACAGTGGTTTATTTCTATCAGAAGAAATATATATAAAGCCAGGGCAACAAGTATAATTGTTAAAGCTGCAAATGTTATTTTAAGAACCTGAAACTGCATGTTTTTGTTCTTTTACAGACATTATACCAGAAAGACAAGTTTATTGTCTGATTGAAACTTGATTTAATTTCATTTACATTATTATTAAAGGTCCAAGACATTCTGCCCACAGCCTGTCATGGGGGGTATGAAGAAACATCCGGAGGCCAAATCCTCTGTAAGAGAGAGAGAAAATGTGGACACTAGGGTGGCTTCTACAGTACCTCAACAGTGACTGAGACAATGCAGAGTAAGGCTTAGATGTGGCAAGAGCTGTGGTGCACAAGTCAAGTATCAAAACTACTGGATTCCAGAAGTGAAGACCATAGGAGCATGTGAATAATTTTTTCAATGTTTGTTCAAATATAAATGAAATGTAGTTAACTGCATATATTATTCAGTACATGAACAGTATGCTAATTGAATTGATGTACATTTGTTTCAGTTATCCAAAGAAAATATTTCTTTAGAGTTAGGATGTGTATATGGCATATATGTATATATGCAAATTAGTTTAGAGTTAAAGCAAGTATAGTACAAATGCAGAAGTGTATTCATGTGAATTAGTGATGTCATAACGAAATATTTCAAGCAGAATTTCACTTTCAAGTTATGTTTTCAGGCAATTGCATAATAGTACCAGATTTCAGTTTATGTTTTTAATCTATGTTTAGGTGCTACTGAAAAGTGTATTACTTCAGTGTTAGCTAGCAGAATATGCAGGTATAAATAGGTATCACTTTAGTGTCATTTTCACTCAGATTTCAGAATATAACATCTATAAATGTTCAATATAATACATTTCTAACATTACTAGACAGGTAAATACTAGGCAATCAGTCTGCAGACTACTACAAGCCTAACCAATAATCCAAGGTCAGAATCAAACCCTGTCTCTTGTATTTGGGAGGAAAAGATTAACCATTATGAGAGATACTTTCTGGACAGAAGTTAGTTTGGCTGAGATGGACAGAAGTTCAGTTGAGACACGCAACAGACTGAGTACAGAATTCAATTTAAATGTCCAGCAGTTCAAATATATAGAAGTTCAGTTCAGATATTCAGAATATTGAGTACAGATATTCAGAAGTCAGTAAAAGTCCAGGAACTACAGGAAACAGTGCAGTTTGTCTTAATTCTGCCATTACAGAACCAAGGAACAACTCCTGAGTTCAAAGTTACAATGGACAGAACAATTCAGCCTGGTTCAGTTAATCAGTATAAGACTTGTTTGTATCTTGTTAAATTACATTTACCTCCACTGTATGCTGCTACTATAGCAATAACCGATGATGTGGGTGTGGTACACTAAAGATTAACCACAAAAAAATAACAAACAGATAGAATGCTTGATATATTCACAAAACTGATAAAGCCTTTGGGAAAATACCCTTCATCAGTATTTTCCCAAAAGCTTTATCTCTTTTGCGAATAAATCAAGCGTTGTTCTGTTTGTTGTTTTTTGTGGTGTTCGTGAATACTCAGAGGACTTAACTACAGCTGGTTCTTTGATTGCTGATATTGAAGATTTACACAGGGTTGGTGTGGTTTAATCACGAGGGTGAAGCCCAAGTGATTAAACAAAGATAACCATGGGTAAATCTTCACTATACCACACCACCATGAAGTCGGTTACTGCTATTATAAAATGACATTGTTTAAGAAAAAAATTAATTTTCTTAAATAACGTCTTTGTATGACAGCTCCATGGTGTTATTCTGCTTTCACTGGATATCCTGCTGCTTTTTTTGATGTACTAAGGATGCGTATAGGACTTACATTCACATGTTTACGAGGTTCATCAGTGTTTTGGAAAGGAAGCAATGGAGAAAGGAAGATCTCCATTGCACCCTTTTTTTTAAGGTTGAAATTTGGACACTTACAAGAGAGAAAGGATGGAGAAAATACAAGGAAAATCGGGTACACTTCTTTAGTTTTGAATAATGTACCCGATTTTCCTAGTACTTTCTCCATGCTGTCTCTCTTGTACCTCTGGACTGTCCAGATTTCTAATTTTATAATTTTATTTGTTTTTAACGGTGATGAAAACTAAAAAAGTTATAGCATATAGTACTGGAAAAAGATCCATGTGACCATACTTTTTTCCACTTTTGTATGCTCAATTTGCTGACCAATTAGCGTCCTCATTTTTGAATGTTAATGGCCAGTCACTGCATAATACATAATAAACCACTTTTATCAGACCTACAGTGTTGTACATACTTTTATTCTGAAAGACAGAAGATTTGGCACATAAAGGAGAAACTGATATATTTGGCATTTGTCCAGTCCAGAACCAGGTAATTTAAAAGACAAAGACATTTATTTAAATTCTTACACAGCCTGGGTTGTGTTTTGTTCCTGTACAAATACTGAAATTGATGACTCCACCACCTCTTGTGTCCCTATCTAGGAGATCCTACAGCAGTAGTGAGTAAACGGATTTCAGAGGAGCAGATAGAACACTTCACATATGACTGGTTTCATGATAATCCTGTGTCTGTTGGCTCCGATATCCCACAAAATGAAGTAAGAGATGACTGTAGAGGAATTTGGAAATTACACTGTTATATACTGAGCTGTAGTCACACTGGCTTATGTGGGGGTTGGCATAATGGTCAAGGTGTTTACCTTACGTATACAAAGTACAGGGTTTGATTTTCACTTTTGAAAGAAAGTGGCTAAGCTTAAAATGGCCCATAAGAACAGCAAATGTAGCACTTACTTATGAACCTATGTATAGGCCTAAAGGAGTAACATGATGGAATTGGTAAAATATTTTCTTTTATAACTGCTTGAAGAGAAGTTAAATTACATAGTTTGCAAAAATGTTGTCGAACAAATAAAGTTGTATATGTCATACGTTAGAAGAGGATTACTGGGGGGGGGGGGTGCAATTTTCCAGAATTCTGCAAAATGAGTTTTAAAATTATGGGCCTCCATAGAAAAGACTGTCAACAGGAAGCTGCAAAAAATATTTTTTAAAGCTCTACATAACAGGAAGCCTAATGCAGTACTGAGTTCCTTTCATAAAACTGGATCTTCATTTCAGTGAAACTCAAATGGTCAAACTCATTTCACAGAAAAGAGTACAAGTGTATAGAAAGTATGCAATGGTGTCATTTCTTATCATAGGAGTTATTAGGGAAGTGAGTCGTGCAGTGGTAGCATTGTCGCCTCACAGCAAGAGGTTTTCCCATTCGATTCTAGGCTGGAGCGCCTTCTGTGTGGAGTCTGCATGTCCTCCCCGCAGTCGAGTGTGGCATTCGAATGACATGCGTGAATGGACGTGCCTTAGTTGAAGGTTGGGCGTCGGGCTGGCACCTCAGCACCGTAAAAAAAAATTCTACTGCCATTCATTAGCAGACCGGAGTTCCGCTGTGGCGATCCATAACCGGGAAAAACCCAAAAGAAATGGTTTAGCAGAGCATGTGTGAATTGCAATGGTCAGCATTATGTTGCACCCCTTGATCTGTAAATAGGTTCATAGGTAGGTACTAGGCTATCTGCCCGAGGGCATTTATAAGCCTAGCCAGAGTGTGTCGGCTTTCGCCGCCCCATTGATTAAATAACTGAGCTTCTGTCAAGCAGAGACAATGAAGTGATCCCAAGGGTGTACTTTCTGTTACCCATCCACTTGTCAAGGCTTCTCTTGAAGAGTGTTAGTGAGGGGCTCTGCCTAATGTAGTTAGGAATTTTGTTCCAAAGCATAGGGAGTCTTTGTGACAGGAATCTATCCCTCCAGCATGTTCTCTTTATTGTTGTGGCGAGGTTTAGCTCACTAGAGCACGTGGCTCGCAGTGACTTAGATTTCTTTAGGTGAAGCAAGTCCATCAATTCTGAGTTGGACACTGGCTTTGTAAGTCAGGCAGAGATCACCTCTGAGTAAGCGCTATGCCACTGAGTACAGCTGGAGTTTTTTCAGTCGGGCTGCATAGGACATATGTTTGAGGACAGTAATCCTCTTGGTGAGGTGCTTTTGTGGTCTTTCAAGCTGTTGGAAGTGTCTTGTGAGGTACATCCTAAATGGGGCATTGTACTCTATGATGGGTCTGATGAGTGACAAGTAGAGGGGCACTATAACCTCTTTATTTCTAGACGCGAACCCCATAGTAATTAGATGGGCCACATAGGATTTCCTAACTACTTTGGCAATATGATTGTCAAAGGAGAGATTACTATGTACCTGGGTCCCCAGATCTCTTATTACCTCTTCTGTATTAAGGTGGCTGCCGCCTATGTGGTAATTCATGGGTGTTTTGTTTTTCCCAAACGGGATGACTATGCATTTTTTGGCATTTAGCTTGAGGCCATGACTTTGACACCAGGTGTCTGTCTCAGTAAGGCCTTTTTGGAGGATGTCCGTGTCAGCCGGAGAGTCAATTATGGCTCCCAGTTTGCAGTCATCGGTGAACTTCGTTAGCCATAGTCCTCCTGTGTTTGCCTCTACTTTTGAGAAATATATGCCGAACAGTAGGGGTCCCAGAACTGAGCCTTGAGGGACACCACTTGTGACTGATTTAGAGTGAGACCTGGAGCCCACTATTCTTACCGTGTGAGTTCTGTCTGTAAGCCAGTTGGCAACCCATCTTGTGACGTAGGGGTTTATGTTCAGGCTGGTGAGTTTTTCTATAATACCCGAGTGAGGAATGGTGTTGAACGCCTTGGCGAGATCAAGGTAGGCTGTGTGAACCACCTTTCCCTCATCTTTGGCCTTGGTAACTGTCTCGAAGAAGTCAACCAGGTTTAGTAGGCATGATCTGCCCTTAACAAAGCCGAACTGGGTCGGGTCAAGTGTTTGGAGGTTCCCAATGTCTTTGTTAATGAGTTCCATGATGATGCTCTCCATAGCCTTGCAGACCAGGCTAGTCAGGCTTATGGGGCGATAGTTACCAGGGTCAGTTGTGGCTCCTCCTTTGTGGAGCAGAATAACCATTGCTGTGCACCATTCTATGGGCACATAGCCTGTGGAGAGGCTGAGGTTGAACAGTGTGTTTAGGTGGGAGATAGTTTGTTCTGTAGTTCATGCAAGACGCAGCCTGGGACACCATCTGGCCCCATTGATGCTGTGTTTTTGGCTTTTGAAATGGCTGTTTTCACCTGTGCTTCTGTGATTTCTGGGACACTACACTTTTTCGGTATTGTTGTGGGCCCTTTTGAAGGTGAGAGGGAGGTGAAGTTTGCACTGAATCTATCTGCCAGTATGTTGGCAATATCAGTAGGTTCAGTATATTTTGTGCTATTTTGCACTATCTCAGAGCATGTCTGCAAGTTGCCACTTAGATTTTTGACATAGCTAAAGAAGGCTTTGTGGTGATCTTTCAAGTTCTAGGCTATTTTTCTTTCGAAGTTAGCCTTGGATGATTTTATGAGGGACCTTAGTTTCTTACTGATACTGATCAGGGATGTCTTTCCTTCTTGGGATTTGCTTTTTTTCCTGAACTAGTTTCCTCCTTTTGTTGTATAACCTGTTTATGGCAGGGGTCCACCAGACTGGTTTCCTTCTCTTAGGGGAGTAAGTCTTGGTTTTGCTAGGGATGGCACAATCCATGCGTCCTTGTAGGTGCTCATAGAGTGCAATTGTAAAGGATTCTGCATCTTGGGCAGTGTTATCCTTTAGCATGGGGGCTGTGAAACTTACCACCTCTGACTTAAGTAAGGTGAAGTTTGCTTTAGAAAAGTTTTTCACTGTGGTTTCCTTGGTTGGGGGTGGTGGGTGGGGTGTGGACATCCAGGGTGATTAGTTTATGGTCTGATCTAACTAGTGATGGGTTGACCTCTGGTACGGAGCACCTGTCGCCCATGTTGGTGATGACCAGGTCCAATATGTTGTGGTCTCTGGTAGGGGAGTTTACCAGCTGATCCAGGGCATTTGAGTTGATAAATTCCAGGAAGCGCTGAGCCTGGGAGTTTGTACTCAAATAGTTTTCCCAGTTAATGGTAGGGTAATTGAAATCTCCCAAGATCAGTGTGTTCAGTAGGACCTTCATGTTTTCCAGTGTCTCCAGAAAGGCGAAGTGGTGGTCCTGGGTCATGAAGGGTGATCTGTAGCAGGCCACAATTTGCATTGCAGATTTGCCCGATGTTAGTTGCACATGGATGATCTCAGAGGTATCATGCTGTGCCACTAACCTGGAGGTGTGGGTATCCTTGATGAATATGGATACACCCCCTCCTTTTGTGTTTCGGTCTGTGTTCTGTGGCCAAAATGTGTGGTATGAGTTGTAGCCCAGTAGTGCTGGAGTGCTCTCTGGAGCCTTGAACCAGGTTTCAGTTACTGCACAGATGTAGACGTTCTCCATACTTAGGAGTGTTTCAAGCACATGCATTTTGAGATTTAAACTCCTGGCGTTGAGTAGCATAACCCTCAGTTTTTTACTTGTGCTGTTTATGGAGGTGGATTTGAATTTTGAGCCTTGCCTAAAAAAGGCACTATGGGGGCAGCAAGAGCCTTGGCCAGTATTCGAAAGCCAAGGGGTGACAGGTGCAAGCCATCTCTTGCGAAGCAATGCGGCTTGTCGAGCATATCATCCCAGGCTGACAGACACTGGATCCCTATGAATGACACCAGAAGCTTAGCCAATTGTTGAAATTGACCAGTTTTTCTTTATACTGAGGTATCATTCTTGGTGAGGGCAGGATGCTACTCAGGGTCAGGGTCATACCTGCCTGAGCTACATGATCAGAGAGCTCTTCCATGTCTCTTTTCATGTCGTCCAGGGAGGTACGGCTTAGGTCATTCACACCAACATGAACAATGACAGAGTCATATCTGTACTTGTTCTGGAGTGACCTGAGTGCTTCTGTTATGTGGCGGATTCTGGCTCCTGACAAGCAGCTAACAGTAACCTTCTCCTTGTCCAGCATAGTGAGTGGGGCGTCAGTGTGCCTGACTATTGAGAGTCACCTATTACTAGTGTGTTAGGTATGTTATTTTGCCTTAAGGGATGTGATTGTGCGGCACATTGATTTTGTGTTTTATGTGTTGTCTGGTTTGTGACGGGAGGTGCAGGTTTTGTGAGTGTCTGCTTTGGAGCTCTCTGATGCTTTTGCAGGTTTTTATTTAGAGCCTCCAAGTATGATTTCGTGTATTTATGTGTATCTTTTGCCAGTGCTGGTTTAGTAGGTCTATGTGAGGCTGGAGGTGTGGTGTAAGTGTTAACCTTCTCCTCATGACTGTCTGTTCCAGTCTTGGGTGGAGATACCTTAGCCTCCAGTTTGGCTGTATAATTGCATCTCTTACATATGTTAGTGTTTTGTGGTAGGAGGAAAGGGCTGTCTGTGTACATGAGGCAGTTGTAACATTGCCTCAGGATACCCAGATTCACGAGCTGGACTGGAGAGTACACCTGAAGTTGCCCTTTGGTCATGCCTGATTAGTAGGGTGAGCTGCTTAGTCGCTTGGTTGGTGAGGGGTGGATAAAGAGCCTTGCCCTGCTGGGCAGTCAAGTGTCGGGGTATATTAGTGCTTGCTATTAGGTCTGAGCAAGTGCTGGACTATAAGATGCTTTTTGAGTGCTTAGGTTGAGAGTTAGACTAGTTTCAAGTGAAAAACTGAAGGAGACTTAGTGGAGCCAGGAATAATTTAACCCTAGCTAACCAGTGCTGCCCGGTGCACAAAACCATGCAACGCATTTTTTAAACTACTAACTTCTGGGCTGGAACCACTCCTCCAGGGACAGATGGCTGCTCAACTTCCCCTCTCTCACAGGTGAACAGAGAAACTTCCCTCTATCCAAGTAAGGTATGGGCAACTCAGAAACTTGTAACACAACCCTGAATTCAGCACTAGCCTGAAAACTGGACTATACTAGCTTAGAAAGGCAGGAAACAAGAAATGTATTTATTTTTTTGAAAAGATAAGGCAAAAACAGTAAAAAGTACACTTAAAACAGCTTTAAACGACTATAAGTGATCAGAAAAGGCTATCGCACTTTAGTGTGTAGCCTACAACAGTTAAACAATTTATTTAAACAAAAACAACTTTTTAAAAGTGCAGGCAGTCAAATAAGTACAATATGTGAAAAAAAAATGAGCTTTTAAATCACAATAAGTGCTGGAAAATCAGTGTTTAGGCAGAAAACAGTTAAGTACAGCAAGAAAATACAGAAAACTGATACTCAATCACTCCAAAGTCTCTATTTAAGCTAGAAGGCTTATATCAGTTTAAGGCGTTCTAGTGCTTTCCAGTAGGTTAGTTACAGGAAAGATGGGAAACCAGCACAGATGTGGTCTTTTAAGCCAGAAAGTTGAAAGAGATGGACAACTTCCCGAATGGTCAATAAACTACAATTCCTGGGCCAAGAACCACTCCTCTTGTGGTAGACAGGCTACCTAGTACTTAGAAAAGAAGAAAAAAAAAAGTCAAAACAAATTCAAATTCTAAAAAAATGGGGATGTAAAACCAAACACATTTTGGATCACAAGGGGACAATCCTGAGGGATTCGTATTGAAAAACATTTTTTTAGTGAATATTTTATTTTAGACAGCCACAGTAGCTATATGGGTGCTGCCTGTGCACATTAGAACTCATATCCTATAGAGAAATGTGAAAAGCAATTTTATAAATATATTTATGTAAATTGATTGATTGATTGATTTTAAATAATAAGGGTAACTAGTAACTGTTGTTTGTGTTTTGTCATCTGATGAAGTCCAGTAGTAGAAACGCTTGAGCTGAGTGGCGGTCATTGTGTATATTTTTTTGCGTGGCTTACTGTGTTTACTGTACTGTGGATTAAAGGTAGGCTACCTAGTACTTACCACTCCAACTGATAAGCTAGAAGGCTGCACTCCAATAGAAGGGCTTGGGGGGGGGGGCTCAAAAGCTTACAAACAGTCCTGGATACAACAAATCTGTACCTGGACTAGACTAGTTACGAGAAAGGTGGGGGTCAAGCACAAACACAGGCTTTAAAACCAGAAAGTTGAGAGAGATGGAAAAAAAAAACTGCCCAAACGGCCAAAAATCTACAATTACTGGGCCAGAACCACTCCTCTTGTGGTAGATAGGCTACCTAGTGCTTACCACTCCCACTGATAAGCTAGAAGGCTTCCCTCCAACACAGAAAGGCTTGCAGGACTCAGAAGCTTACCAACAGTCCTGGATACAGCAACTCTGTATCTGGACTAGGCTAGTAACAGGAAAGGTAGGACACAAGCGTGTCCATGTTTGCTCTCTAGTGCCGATTCATTGTATGTTGTGATTTTCTTTTTTACTCCATGGTTGTTTAATCACACAGTTAGTATATATAAGTAAGGGTGTGGGGTCAAAGCCCCTCCCCCCAAAAAATGAGGGATTCAGGTGGGCTTGCACCCCTGCAAAAAATATTTTTAGGATATATTTCTATTTCTTGTGGAGAAGGTTTTATATGAAATGAGTCTTCAATGAAATAGGGTCACAACCATCTGAGTTTCAGTGAAATGAAGACTCAGTTTTTATGACACAGACCTGTGCTAGTACGTCTCTCCATGATGTAGGAGTTCAGCTAAGGAATATAGCAGTACACTATAAGCTATAGTATATATAAGTAAGGATGTGGGGTCAAAGCCCCCCCCCCCCCAAAATGAGGGATGCAGGTGGGCTTGCACCCCTGCAAAAAATATTTTTAGGATATATTTCTTGTGGAGAAGGTTTTATATGAAATGAGTCTAGGGTCACAACCAACTGAGTTTCAGTGAAATGAAGACTCAGTGTTTATGACACAGACCTGTGCTAGTACATGTCTCTCCATGATGTAGGAGCTCAGCTAAGGAATATAGCAGTATACTATAAGCTATAATAAGAAGCATTACCATATAATAAGTATTACCTCTGGTTATCAAATATTAGTCAGTTTTATAAATGCTAATTCATTTGATCAAATACATACAAATCTGGGATGTGACATTTGTACAAAATGACCCTTGCTAGTAACTTATTAGCAGTGCATGGCTAAAATAATTTTCAAAAATACAGTATTATTATTAATACAACAGGATGCATTTTGCTAGTAATCAATACCAATCTAAACTGTAAGTCTAAAATTAAATGAAACACTGCGGATATGCTTGAAACATGTCAAACTGCCTATGAACACTTAATACACATTAATAAGGCTTGTTTACCAAAAACTGACCTCACAGCTGTGTTCCACTACTATGCAGAACATGGTGCATCGTCCAATGTGATTATATATAACAGATGTCAGGCATGTGGTCTCTTGTTTAGGTATATCACAGTAAGATTTAACGTGTAGTCTAGAAACTGTACCAGTATATATCCTGTGTGTGTGTGTGTGTGTGTGTGTGTGTGTATATATATATATATATATATATATATATATATATATATATATATATATATATATATATTGTTTACTACTGTAATGTCCTTACATGAGCGATCGTCATATTTGCGAATGGACTGTGCATTCGCATATATAACGTTCGCTCATGTAAAGGGATCGTGGTACAGTGCAGTTAGGGAAATACACCCCTTTCCTCACTGTAGTGCAATCTCTGACTTGGAATATTAAGTTGGGTGTGTGTGGGGGCAGAGGGGCTTGCCCCACTGCATAAATGGGATGTTAGGTGTAGGGATTATGACGTTACGTCAAGGGTGGCATTATTGTTAATGCCGTAAAATGTCATTGTCGACATTTTCAGCATTAACAGCTGTTTTTCAACAACAGGGCTATTCGGGTAGTTGTAGATTCGGTAAAGGACTTTGGATATTGGTACCGTTTTTACTTCAGCTTTCGAGATATTGATAGTAAACCTAGATATATATATATATATATATATATATATATATATATATATATATATATATATATACACACACACACACACACACACACACATATATATATATATATATATATATATATATACATAGATTTTATATAGCTTGTACACTATAACTAGATTATTTAGATTTTATATAGCCTGATTACTATAACTAGTTTATTTAGAGAATCATTTTGGAGAAGCATGAAGAGAATTACAAATTCCTCTGAAGAATCTACAGGAGAATTTGAGAACCATCAAAGGACTTATATAAGAATAAGGAGACCTCTTGGGAAAACTAAAAAATCACTCAGAGATTCGGTGTAAAATCAATATGAGAAAATCTTCAATGGACACAGGGGAGAGAACCTGCAAGAGAAATATCAGGAAAAGACCAAACAAGGAAATAATGCCAAGATCATGTATTTGCTTGTAAAGGAGGGCACTCCCTGGAATAAACTATATGTATGGGCTTGTGTTCACTTGTATATTTACATAGTAATTTATTATGAAGTTTACAGCTGCAAAACATGTGCCCAGTATATCATATTCTACTGTAAACTGTGGTACTTGGTAGACTGTGAAATCCTAGCATTGTCTTTACTTCCTAATCAGTTAGCATTACTAATGGTCTTCCAAACTGTTTTCCCATACTGTCCATGGCATTCCAATGAAGGGCACACATCCATTACAGCAGTAGTGTATGCATATGTCCCATGTGTTACTGGGACGTTTATGAATTGTGCGGAACTCTAGCAAGTGGTTTTCATCATGTACTAGCCCTACGTAATTAAGCACAATGCTTGTGAATACTGTGTGAAGTATTTGATAATACAGTAGACATTAATCAAATAAATATAATGTTGACTTTAGTTACAATGAGCACCCAACAGCTAACTTCTTTTAAACGCACACACATATCCATCCAAGATTTAATATGTAAATCACTAGCTAGCTATATCTAACCTCACTAACTGCACTGGGAGTTGTTCGACTGTGATCGCTTTTCACTTGGCATTCCATCTTTTCCCATATCTATTACCACATCTTTTTGAAGAATGTAAACATAATTCAGCCTTGTGTAAATAGACTAAGAAACCCTTCAACACTCAAGCAGCACTGTACAGTTTTCCGATACTATTGCTTCAAAGGAAACAACAGTTACATGCTTGTTTATCATAATGACAGGTCTTCACGTCTATTCACTTCAACATCTAGGACTAGTTGCTGCAGGCAATAATCTGCTTGGCACCAGAAGAAACATTTTCCAAGCTCTAACTCCTCTCCTAGTTCACAAAGTTATGGACCTCTACTCTGACTACACACTCCTGACTGGGTGAGACATCTGAAAGAAGGGAAGGTGGCTGAGTTGAGCTCTAAATGGAATTGTATTGCCTTTGAAAACAATCATCCTTTTAAACCTGTCCTGCATGATGGCTATCCACAAAGATTGGTGGTGGTGGGGGGGGGGGGCACACATCACCCAGCTGTCTCTAGAGTCAGTGTTATGTAATACCTCAGGGATTCTGAGCCTATCTTTTTGGAAAGTAAGACAGGAGATGAGCAGTTTAAATTCAGATCAGGATTCAAGACAACTGGCTCAATGTTTGCATTGAGATAGAAAGCCGAGAACAAGCTAGAGATGTGGAAAGTTCAACTTAGAGAAAAGCATACAACAAGGTGACAAGAAAGCTGGTTTGGACAGTCCTGGGATGGTTCAAAGTTGTGGAACCATTGGTAGAATTAGTGCAAGCTATGTACAAGGACGCAGTGACAAGTCTGAGCGTTGTTCAGACTCACAAACATGTTCCCAGTGGAAGTGGGTGTGCATCAGGGTTCAGGTCTGAGCCCAGTGCTGCTCATACTGGTGAAGGCCAAAATAAGCAAAACATGTCAGAGAGGACAGAGTGACAAAGCTGCTTTATAAAGACTATGGCATTACAGGCAGACTGGAAAAGCAATTCAGGAAATGATAGGTGAATATAATGCAAAACTAAAGGCACACAGGATGAAATTGAGAACAAATAAAACAGTTGTTATGCCAGCAAATAAGGAAAGCAGAAGAAGCTGAAACTGAGATAGCAGGGAAAACATTGGAATGAGTTAACAGCTTCAAGTATCGGGGAGGGGTGGCAATAGTTGATAAGACATTCTGACCCCAGTAGAAAATGAGGTAAAAGGGGATTGATGATAAGTATGACCCATCATAACAGCCTGCAATTCAGATACTCTTCTTGCAGAAGTAACAGCAATCAGAACTGTTTTCTATATTGAGAACCTTGAATCAGCCTGACGAGCCAGTTCAAAGGAAGCTTGAGTTATTTTTCTAAAAAAAAGGTTAAGAGCTGAAGCAGCAGCTGCCTGTTTTATAGAAGGCTTGGTACTGTATATAACACCACTTTCAAAAAGATTTTGGCATGGGAATGCATTGAAATGGGAAGATACATACATCCTGAAAGGAGGATACATAGGCAGACATGCTGAAAGGGCTGGCAAATGAACCTTGAAAGAGGAGTAAGAAAATTCAATGGATAAAAATATTCAGAAATTTCAGAACCAGAGGAATATTAACCTTAAAACAGTCCTGGATCTTGTCTTGGCACCAACTAGAAAATCTTTTCCATTTGCTAATAATAAATGATTTAACAGCAGACTCTCCTGCCTCCTTTAATACCTGCTGAACATCCTCGGAAAACAGGCATCTAAAAGGTATTAAGACCATCAGCCAAGTAGTTATTGGAGGTGTATCTAATCGTGCCCTATATGAGTAGGTTCAATTTATTAGAATGCTTCTGGTATTTGCAAGTGGCCATTTCAAAAAGAAGAAAGAGCCATTGTTGCCTGGGCCAGAAGGGATCACCACAATGATCTTGGGGATTCCGTCCGAATCTTCAGAAGTACTCTGGATATCAGTGGAAAGGGTGGAAAAGCATACAAGAAAATTCCTGTCTGAAGAAAGGAAAAAGCATCCGTCTTCCAAGCTTTCTTGCATGGAGTCCTGGAGCAGAACCTTGCCAGCTGACTGATTGCAGAGGAGGCAAATAGGTCTGCTTAAGGAACTCCCCACTGATGAATCAAATCTTGGGCAACAACCTTATTTAGCTTTTATTTGTGAATGTCTTCCCCTGATTTGCTCAGCTGGTCTTCCACACAATTTTACTCTGATGAAATGTAGGATGCCTGTTGAAGTGAGATTGTGAGGTTATAGCCCAAGCTAACATGGCTAGTCTGCAAAGAGGGTAGGGGTCTGGCTCCCCTTGCTTGCTGATCTACCACAATTGTGGTATTGTCTGTAACAACTTGAAGAGGTCAAAAGAACCAAAGATGATTCAGAGTCAAGTGTCTTGATCAGGGCAAGAGATTCTTTTATATTTATTTATATGAGTCTGCCCTTGCTGTTTCACACACCCTGCACTTTCATCCATCCTAAAACTGCTACCCAAGCAAAGTCCAAGGCATCTGTACTGGTTGACTGCTTTGGAGCAGGGAGGGTGAAGGCAAGACCTGGGTTTAGGGACATTTACTCTCTCCACCAAGTGATTTCTCTTCTGACAAACCCCGGCACTGGAATTTGAAAAGACAAAGGAAGTTGGTACTGGGATTAAACAGTCTTTAAACACCACTGTATAATTTTCATGTGGAATCTTGCCGGGGTATCATGAGCATTACAACTGCCTTGAGACCTAAAATCCTGACTTATTCCCTCTCAATGACCAAAATCTGCATGGAAAACCTTAGAAATAGATCTGGATATAGATCTATTTTTTTCTCTTGTGGAATAAAAGCTCTCTGAACTAAGGTGTCTAGCTGACTTTTGAATGTTCCCTTGGAATCCAAGTTTGTGAAAGAGATGTCTCACCCCAAAGAAAGATTCTTGACACTTTGAAACAGACTCTGTAAAGTGGAAGTCATCTAAATATGGAAAAATGTGGAGACCCAGTAGCCTCCAATGAGCTGTAACTGGAGCTGAACACTACTGGTGTAGTGGATAGTCCAAAAGGTAAGGCAAAGAACTGATAATGTGACCCAGGCACACAAAACTTTAAGAAATGCCTGAAACCTGGATGACTATGGATGTGATAAGCACAGTTACCAGGAAACGTAAGAGGAAGAAGAGGTAACAGATTGTAAAGTGACAACTTTTTGATCTTTTGCACTATCACAAACAGGTTTAGGAAAAAAAGATTCAGAGCTGGTCTCCATGCATGTTCTTTCATTGGCAATAAAAACAACCTTGAATAAAACCCTTTCCCATCCTGGAAAGGGGGAACTGGCTCTATCATGCCCTAACACTGCATATGTTGAAGGGCAGGGGAAAAGAGTATGTTTGGTTGAAGAATTGCCTACTGGAAATGAGGGATTTCCTCCTTTTGACATCTGTAACTGATGATTATCTTCAGAACGTATTTGCCTGAAACACTCTGTTGCCAAAGAGAAAAGAAGAGATTCAGATCTTCTGGAAGGGAAAAGGGATTGTGGGGGTGGGGTTGTGGGGACAAGGCCCCTTAAATAGTCATTCTGACTTGCTGAACAGTCTTTGGTTTTGAGGGGGTTCCTGAATTATTTTTGGAAACCTCACCAGTTCTTCTTAAATGTCTTGTTTACCCGTATTTTGTTGAGACTTTTTTTTTTGCTATTGTTGAAACTGGACGAAGGGTTAGAGCATCTCTTAAACAATTTGGAAAATGAGGGAGAGGTTCCCTGTATCATCGAACACTTATCACACCTTTTCATAACCTCTGCAATAGAGGGACTAAATATCTGTCCAAAGGAGAATTTAAAATCTCATTTTCACATTGTGTGGGAGGTCCTAAGAATGAAGCCAGGCAAACATCTTTAAAACAGAACCAAAAAATACCCTGAACCCACAGACATCGCCAATATCCTGGCAGACAGGTTCAGTGCAAACTTCTCCCCCCACCCCCAAAAGAGCAAGTATCTATCCCGGCAGAGGGCTGCCTCCCAAACATCTCTGATGCTCATGTGAAGGCTGCCCTCTCCAAAGCAAAAAACACTGCTTCCATGGGACCAGATGGTGTCCCAGGTTGTGTCCTACATGAACTCCAAGACGAACTAATCCCTCAAATAAAACAGCTATACAATCTCAGCCTCACTACAGGATATGTGCCCACAGAATGGCGTACAGCAAAAGTGGTCCCACTCCACAAAGGTGGAGCCTCTACAGACCCTGGAAACTATCGCCCTATAAGCCTGACTAGCTTAGTCTGCAAGGCTATGGAGAGGATCATCATGGAGCTCATAAACAAAGACATTGGGGACCTACAGATACTAGATCCTACCCGTTCGGCTTTGTCAAGGGCAGATCCTGCCTTTTGAACCTGGTTGACTTCTTCGAAACAGTCACCAAAGCCATAGATGAAGGGAAGGTAGTCCATACAGCCTATCTGGACCTTGCAAAGGCATTTGACACAATACCCCACTCGGGCATCATAGATAAGCTATCCAGCTTAAATATAAACCCCTATGTCACAAGATGGGTCGCAAACTGGCTCAAAGACAGAACCCACAGAGTGAGAGTTGCTGGAGCCATGTCCGACTCGAAACCGGTCACAAGTGGCATCCCACAGGGTTCTGTCCTGGGACCACTCTTGTTCGGTATATACTTTTCCGAGGTACAGGCAAACGTGGGAGGACTATGGCTCACCAAGTTCGCAGACGACTGCAAACTGGGTGCCATAATCAACTCTCTAGCTGACACAAACATCCTTCAAAAAGGTCTCAGGACAGATAACTGGTGCCAGCGCCATGGTTTAAAGCTAAATGCCAAAAAATGTATAGTCATACCCTTTGGCAAAAACAATGTGCCCACAAATTACCACATAGGCGGAAACCCATTAAGTACAGAGAAAGTTATTAGGGACCTGGGGACTCAAGTTGATAGCAATCTCTCCTTTGAAAACCACATTGCCAAAGTGGTTAGAAAGACCTTCTACATAGCCCACCTCATCACGAATGGTTTCACATCTAGATCAAGAGAGGTAATCGTGCCCCTTTATTCATCCCTCATCAGGCCCATCATAGAATACAATTCCCCTTTTGGGATGTACCTTACTCGACACCTGCAGCAATTAGAAAGACCCCAAAAGTATCTCACCAAGAGGATCAAGGGTCTCAAACAGATGCCATATGCTGCTCGGTTAAAAAAACTCCAGCTCTACTCAGTTGCATACCGCCTACTTCGAGGCGATCTATGCCTGACATACA
Source organism: Protopterus annectens (assembly GCF_019279795.1). Taxonomy (NCBI): domain Eukaryota; kingdom Metazoa; phylum Chordata; order Ceratodontiformes; family Protopteridae; genus Protopterus; species Protopterus annectens. The sequence goes on from NC_056728.1 coordinate 1,801,770,950, forward strand.
AAGCTATGTCAAATCCAGAATTAATGGACATGCTCCACCTCAGTAAATCTAAATCCCTTAGAGCCAGATGCTCAAGGGACTTGAACCTCAGCACAGAAATAAATAGAACTTGCTGGAGGGACAGGTTCATAACCCAGAGGCTCCCTTCGCTCTGGAATAGAATTCCAGTTCATGTGAGGCAAAGCACCTTACTGAATCTCTTCAAGAAGAATCTCAACAGGTGGATGGGGGATCGTAGGTTTGTCCCAGGGATTACTTCCGTGTCACTATTGGACAGAGGCACAGTAAACTAAACCTTAAAAAGGGCACAGTATACTCAAATCAAGGGGTGGTGTAAGCCATACAGAATTGGGCTAGGCTTATAATTGCCCCAGGGCAGACAGCCTAGTATGAACCTATGAACCTATAAACCTGGAAGAAGCATCAATGAAGTCACATACACACACTGTAAACAATAAGTTGTGACCTATAAAAATGGAAGAAACTATTATTTAAACTAGATTCTTCCTCACAAGAAGACATTGCAGACAAAAAATTCCTCATACTTTCACAATTAGAATAAACTTTAGCATATGAGCATGGTGACTGAAAATTCTGAAAATCAAAGCTGCAGAAGCATACACCCCCCCCCCCCCATACTTATCAATAGTTTTCTCATCCTTATCAAAGAGCAGGATGGGAATTAAACAAATGCTTAGCAGAAGTAGAATTAACTAAAGCTGTAGCTGCTGAGTCAGGTTTGCAATGAATGTATAAAAAGTTAAAAGACTGACAGCATTTATACAGTCTGCCTTTTTAGGGAGCAGCAGGCTGACCATCAGGAGTACTGCAGGCAGTGATACACACACATCCTCAAAAACTGGAAAAATGGATGCATGTTCTGGAAATTCATTCACTAATAGCTCATTATCTTTCTGAGGGAGTGACAAATCTTATTGTTCTCTCAGAGAAAACACTTAACACATTTTAGAAATAGTCTTAGAGGAAGAAACTCCCCCCACCCCAAAAAAAAGATTCAGAAATTGATCTCTTCTAAGAGTCTGAAGAAGAAATTTGAAGAGAAAGCCCTCTATCTGACCCTTCACCTTCCTGTCCAGACTTAGAATACTGACTGTCTTCAGAAAAAGAGGCATTCTCTTTTCCCAGAAATCACCTTATAAAAAGGATTAATAATATAAAATAAATCCTGTGCCAGACCTAGTAAAATCATCCTGACTATGGAAATTTGAGGAGGAGTAGACATGTTTAGTTTTTTGTTTCTTTTTGAGAAGAAATATGGGGGCAGCAGCAGCAGCTTTCCCAGGGATGGGCACAACACTGAACAAACAGGGAACTCTCCCTGTCTGTTCCCTCCATCAGGGTCAACAACAGTGGCTCTCCCTTAAGAGGGGAAATCAAGAAAAGTCACAAATGAAACATTTATGAACACTTAAAAATGCCAAGGTCAGAGGTAGATGAGGTAAAAAAATAACAGTTAAGATAGAAGAATATGAGATAAAAATGGTGATGTATCGCCAATCTCCGGGAAAGTCTCCAGGAATAGATGGTATTCTGATGGAGGTTTGGAAGCTAGGAGGGAAGAAAGTGATAAACATCTAGAAGGTTTTAACAGTATTTTTAAATGAGAGGAAGCACCAACATCCTGGAGAAAAGCTGTGGCTGCTATAATACCTAAATACAGGAAGGACTTATTAGATGCAGCTTCATATAGGCCATTTCAATTTTAAACCACAATTATAAAGTGTTTATGTCTACAATGGCTAAAAGAATAACAAAAGATATCGCCAAAATTGATAGATGTGGATCACTGTGATTTTGTGGATGGGAGGCCAACATTAATAGAAAAATGATGATCTACAAGAAAGCAGAATGCAAGAATATACCACAGTTGTTCATGGGTCTGGATATAAAGAAAACATTCAACAGAGTAAGAGACTTTATGATAAGGGCAATGGAAGCATTTGCATTTCCTGATATAAGGTTAATTAGCAGGATATGCGAGGGACTGGAGGCAAAAATCAAAGTGGGAGGGTTCCTCTCGAAGTTTTGCCAGGGCAGAGGAACCAGGCAGGGTGCCCTCTTTCCCCTTTATTTGCATTATATTTAGAATCATTTGTAAATATAAGGGACTCAGAAATTCAAGGATATAATGGGCATGGTATTCAAGAAAAAATAGCTTTATTTACAGGCATTATTTTGTACCTGAGGGAACCAGAAAAGAATATCACAGTGTTATGGAGCATTCTGAGAAAGTTCTTTTTTTTTCTGGGATATAAAATTAGTAAAGATAAAACAAATGCTAAAGCTGTGAAATATCTACCGACACATGCATTGATTCGGCAATACCCATATTTATAGAGGCATGATAAAATGAAGTACTAAGGAGTATTAGTTAAAAGAGATTCTGTTATGGCAACTAAGGATATATGGGAAGAAACTAAACAGATAACACAAAAAACGAGAAACTAGAAGCCCTTGTTTATAGAGATATAGTTATAGTATATGGAGAGCAAGATACAAGCAATGAACATGGTTTAGTTTTATATACAGGTCATGCACACTTTTATCATCCAAAGGAAAAGTTGTAGACAGTAATTAAATACAGAGTTGAAGGTTTTTATCTGAAAGGGGAAAAGGCCAAGGGTCAAGTAAAATAAGTTGATCCTTCTAATAGAACAAATTAGATTAAGATTACCTGATTTGAAGAGATATTTTAGAGCTTCATGGTTAAGGCTCACACACATACCACACGCAGAAAGCTATAATGCAAAGTGGAAAGGAATGATGATGAAGCAGGAGGAAATTCAAAAAATAAGGAGAGAGTGGAAGTTTTGGATGCAGATCCCTAAGGATAATAACAGCCACACAGAATATCATATTCATAAAGTAGCAGAAAGTGTTCTAAGAATGAAACCAACACAAGAATGAAGAAAGGAGACTTTGCTGATAGGGATGACTGCAATTGGGGGTACAGAGAATAGGCAAGAGGGGGCTAGAATTCACTAGAGAAAAATGTCAAATGATCCAAGGTATTGGGAGCAAATACCTAGAGAGGGGAAAGTAATAGTGCATTTGCACTTGTTTCTTTCCTGTAACTAGTCAAGTGCAGATACAGATTCTTAGTTTTAGCACTTGAATTTGCTTATTCGTTCTCGGCACTTATTCAGAACTTGTTGTAAGCACTAAATAAGCTACTAATTACTACAGCACTAAACCTTTCTCATTACCTACAGGAAAAATAGTTTTTGCACTTACTTTTCTCACTTGCTTAGAGAAAAACAGCTCTTGTACTCACTTTCCTCACTTATCTAGAGGAAAATAGTTTCTTATTCAGGCATGTCCAAGGGTCAGCTCCCACTGTTCTCTCCTGTCTATTTGATGAATGTGGGCATCTTGGGGCAATGTAAAAATTGCCTCATGTACACAGACAACCCTCTCCTCCTACCACCCAATACTACAACCTGTGAGAGATGCACTTATCTAGCCAAACAGTAGGTAAAGCTCTCTCCAACCAAGGTCGAACTTGATATTCAAGAGGAGAAGGTAAACACTTGTACCGCACCACACTTATCACATAGTCTCACTAAATCTACAAAACCAAAATCCACACATAGAAACACAAAAACATTCATGGAGACTCTCAGTAATAATCTGCCCAAGCAACAGAGACCTCCAAAGCAGAAACGCAAGCAACGTCCCCCCCCCAACACAACCCAAATGACACATAGCCCACAGACTCAGTGTGCCACTCAACCACAGCCAATAAGGCAAAACAACGTATCCAACACACTAGTCATAGGTGACTCTATAGTCAGAGCACACTGATGTTCCACTCACCAGGCTAAACAAGGAGAAGGTTACTGTCAGGTGCCTGTCGGGTGCCAGGATCTGTCACATAACCCATGCACGCAGGTCACTCCACAACAAGTACAAATATGACTGTCACTGCCCATGTTAGTGTGAACGAATTGAGACGTACCTCCCTGGACTACATGAAAAGAGACATGGAAGAGTTCTCTGATCTTGTAGCCCAGGCAGGTATGACCTCAGCCCTGCGTAGCATTCTGCAATCGCCCAGAATGATACCGCAGTACAAGGACAAAATGATTGACTTCAACAATTGGCTAAGCTTCTGGTGTCATTGTAAGGGGATCCAGTATCTGTCTGCTTGGGATGACATGGTCGACAAACCACAATGCTTTGCCAGAGATGGCCTGCACCTCTCGCCCCTAGGATTCCGGATACTGGCTAAGGCTCTTGCCGCCCCTATAGTGCCTTTTTTAGGCAATGTTCAAATGACAAATTCACCACCATAACAGGAAGAGGCAAGCAAAAACTGAGGGTAATGCTACTCAATGCTAGAAGTCTAAATCTCAGAATGCAGTCATTCTAGGCACTCCTTAAAATGGAGAACATCGATATCTATGCAGTGACTGAGAAACTCATACCACACTTTTCGGCCATGTAACCTGGACCAGAACACCAAAGGTGGAGGTGTGTCCATATTCATTAAGGATATCCACACCTCCAGGCTAGTTGCTCAGCATAATGCATCCGAAGTTATCCAAGTGCAACTAACTCTGGGCAAAACTGCAATCCAAATTATAGCTTGCTACAGATCCCCCACCATGCCACAAGATTCCCACTCCTCTTTACTTGATGTACTGGAAAATATTAGGGTTCAACCAAACACCCTAATAATGGGCGATTTCAACTACCCCACCATTAACTGGGAAAACTACTCGTGTACCAACTCCTTCACACAACGCTTTCTGGAATTCATAAACTCCAATGCCCTGGATCAACTTAACCACACCTGGACCGGAACACCAAAGGTGGAGGTGTGTCCATATTCATTAAGGATATCCACACCTCCAGGCTAGTTGCTCAGCATAATGCATCCGAGGTTTTCCAAGTGCAACTAACTCTGGGCAAAACTGCAATCCAAATTGTAGCTTGCTACAGATCCCCCACCATGCCCCAAGATTCCCACTCCTCTTTACTTGATGTACTGGAAAATATTAGGGTTCAACCAAACACCCTAATAATGGGCGATTTCAACTACCCCACCATTAACTGGGAAAACTACTCTTGTACCAAATCCTTCACACAACGCTTTCTGGAATTCATAAACTCCAATGCCCTGGATCAACTTAACCACACCCCCGCCAGGGGCAACAATATCCTAGACCTAGTCATTACCAACATGAGTGACCGGTGTTCCACACCTGAAGTCAACTCCTCGTTGGTCCGATCCGACCATAAGCTAATCACCCCTGATATCCACATCCTGCCCCCACCCCCCATTAAGGAAACCACAGTAAAACATTTCTCCACAGCCAACTTCATGATGCCCGTGCAGATGGACAATACAGTCATGACTGCTGAATCCTATACAAATGCACTCTATAAGCACTTACACGAGTGCATGGATAGTGCTATCCCAAACAGAGCAAAGACACTATCCTCCAAAAAAGAAAAAGGAACCAATCTGGCGGTCCCCTGCCATAAACAAACTGTACAACAGAAGGAAGAAATTGTTGCAAAAGAGAGTAAAATCCCATGAGTGGAGGAGCTCCCTGGCCAGTCTCAGTAAGAAGCTGAGATCCCTTATAAGATCCTCCAAAGCTAGCTATGAAAATAAAATTGCCACTGATTCTAAGGACAACCACAAAGTATTTTATAGCTATGTCAAGAATCTCAGTGGCAACGCCCAGATCTGCTCTGAGTTACAGCACAATGGCACGAAAATTACAGAACCAGCTGATATTGTCAACATCCTGGCAGATAGGTTCAGTGCTAACTTCACCCCCCCCCCACCCCCTAAAGGGCCCATATCAATACAGGAAGAATGCAGAGTCCCTGTAATCACAACTACGCAGGTAAATGCTGCACTCTCTAAAGCCATAAACACAGCATCCATGGGACCGGACAACATCCCAGGCTGCATTTTACACAAACTTCAGAACGAACTGGCTCCCCACCTAAGCACCATGTTCAATCACAGCCTCACATCAGGCTTTGTGCCCACTGAATGGTGTACAGCAACAGTTATCCCACTCCAAAAAGGGGGAGCCACCACTGATCCCGGGAACTATCGCCCTATTAGCCTGACGAGCCTGGTCTGCAAGGCCATGGAATGTATCATCATGAAACTCATAAACAAAGACATTGGTAACCTCCAAACTCTGGATCCCACCCAGGTCGGGTTTGTGAAAGGCAGATCATGCCTCCTGAACCTGATAGATTTCTTTGAGGCAGTCACCAAAGCCGTAGATGAGGGTAAGGTGGTTCACACAGCCTATCTTGACCTCGCCAAGGCTTTCGATACCATCCCCCATTCTGGAATTATAGCTAAACTCACTAAACTAGGTATAAATCCCTATGTCACAAGATAGGTTGCCAACTGGCTCAATGACAGAACCCACACTGTAAAAGTTGCACACACTAAATCTGACCTCAAATCAGTGACAAGTGGAGTATCAGAGGGTTCAGTCCTGGGACCTCTCCTGTTTGATATCTACTTCTCTGAAGTACAGGCTAACACAGAAGGCCTCTGGCTAATTAAGTTCACAGATGACTGCAAACTAGGAACCATAGTCGAGTCCCTAAATGATGTGGAATTCCTACAGAAGGGACTCGCTGAGACAGATGCCTGGTGTCAGAGCCATGGCCTCAAGCTCAATGCCAAAAAGTGCTTTGTCATCCCCTTTGGTAAAAACTCTGTATCCATGAACTACTGCATAGACAGCAGTCTACTTAACACTGAATGTGTGATAAGAGACCTTGGGACCCAGGTGGACAGTAGTCTGTCCTTTGATAGTCACATCGCCACAATAGTCAGAAAGTCCTTCTACATGGCACAACTCATCATAAAAGTGTTCTCATCCAGGCAAAAAGAGATCATTGTTCCCCTCTACTCGACACTCATTAGACCCACTATAGAGTACAACGCCCCTGAAATGTACCTCACAAGACATCTGCAGCAGCTGGAAAGGCCACAGAAGTACCTCACAAAGAGGATTACTCGCCTCAAACAGATGCCCTATTTATTATTTATTTATTTATTTGCAATTTGATTACTGGGAAAGTCCACTGGGCCAAATTGACCCATTTTCAGTGGAAGCCTGGGGAGAAAAGCTCCAAGATGCATTATACAATTTAGATAAAATGATAGTTAATATTAAGGATCTTATGTAGAATAGTTACTCATAAATGCATTCAGTATCATGCATAGTTAAATTCATTAGGCTTGAAGGTAGGGATCACACAGTTTCATTTGAGGAAAACAGATATGGGTTAGATGTGGAAACAGTTTACACACAAACCTTTTAAGAAAATGTAAATACTCTTTACATACACACATCAACAGTAGAATGCTATTTACAAGGTTGGGCTGTGTGAGGGTAGCTGTAGGAGGTGAGAGCTGAGAGAGAAGTTATAGAAATTGTTGAGAGCTTAAATAGGCTCATAGGAAGATAACTATGAGAGGTGTAGCTTGGGAACCAGAGCGAGAACCCCCTTGGATTAGGTTGGGTGAAGGCAGGTACATTTCCATTTAGTGGACAGGTGTTTGAATAGTTGGGTTTTGAAGTTTTCTGAGTTTGGTATGGTTCTTAGTGTGGAGGGAAGGGAATTCCATTTTTTGCCTAGTGAGAAAGATAGGAGAAGTTGGCCAGCAGGACGTTTAGGTTTATGGATAATAATTAAGTTCTGATTTTCAGATCTGAGAGCTCTGTTGGGTGTATAAGGGGGAAGGATGTTAGAGCGGGACATTTTGGTGGGTGAAATATGAGTCTATGTGCAGTAGTGAGTTGGAGATAGTCTAGGTAGTTTGGGAGTTCAAGCCAATTCAGGAATTGTAGGGTTAGGCAGTGATGGGTGGTATTTTTAGATTTAGAGGCAAATTTACAGATTTTGTTGTAGCAGTTTTCTAGTTTAGAGGTGATAGAGGAGAACAGGTTGGTTAGGAGAGGGGCTCCGCATAATAAGGAAGGAAGGAAGGAAGATAAGTCAAGGCAAGAGTTTGCCTGGTAGAGCTGGAGAGAAAGCAATTATTCCTATACAGCATACCTAGATTTTGGTGGGTTTTCTTAATATGTTGTTGAATATGAATATCAAACTTGAGGTGTTCATCTACAGTAATGCCAAGTAGTTTGGCAGAGGGGACTACTTCTATAGGCGAGTTGGTTTGACTATAGACTTTGAAGTTGTTTTTTTATCGTAGGAGAGGGTCTTTGTGGAAGGGAATAGTAGAATCTTTGATTTATTTGCATTGAGAGAGAGGTGGTTTTGGCGCATTCAGTTTTCAGTTGTTGAGAAGGCAGTTTGGGTTTTAGTCAGCAATTCAGAGAGGATTGAGGCAGAGCAGACTAAGGTTGAATCATCTGCGTATTGAATGATTTTAGCATCAGGAATAGCAGTATGAAAGTTATTGATGAAGATGTTAAAAAGCATTGGCTCAAGGATGGATCCCTGTGGTACATCAGTTGGGGTAGGTAGGAAAGAACAGATGGAGTTCTTCCATTTGACTGCCTGTGATCTGTCTGATAGATAGCTGGAGAACCAGGATAGAGCATTATGTGAGAGATTAAGATCTGAGAGACGACAGAGAAGGTGCTTGTGGGAAACAGCATCAAAGGCTTTAGACAGATCAAGTAAAACAATAGAAACTAAGTGGCCTGAATCTCGAGCTTGATTGACCTCAAGTTTCTAGGAAAGAGAGTAGAGCAGTTATTGTGCTATGGCCTGGACAGAAGCCATGCTGGGTAAGAGTGAGAAGATTGTTTTAGGTCAGGAAAGGCATAAGTTGGAGGTGGATGCATTTTTCTAGGATTTTGGAGATTGGTGAGAGCAAAGCAATCTTGCGAAAGTTTGAGATGCTGGTATTTTTGCCTCCTTTATGAAGAGGAAGAATATAAGCTGAGCGCCAGAGTTTGGGGACGTATGATTCTTTTATGGATTGGTTGATAATGATGCTGATTGGGAGTGCAATGCCATCAGCAGCACATTTTAGGAAGGAAGAGGGAATATTGTCGGCAGTTAGAGCAAGGTTTAAGTTTGGGCAAAAGTTTTAGGTTCATAGGTTCATAGGTTCATACTAGGCTATCTGCCCGAGGGCATTTATAAGCCTAGCCCATAGTTTTGTGGCTTAAGCCACCCCTTTTGTATGGAGAACTATACCCATTATTTTGCTGTGCCTCTGTCTAGCAGTGACACTGAGGTAATCCCTGGAGTATATCTGCGATCTCCCATCCATTGGTCAAGATTTCTCTTGAACAAGGCCAGCGAGGTGCTCCGCCTCACATATACCGGGATTTTGTTCCACAGCATAGGGAGTCTTTGGGTGATGAATCTATCCCTCCAGCACGTCCTATTAATAGCCGTGTCGAGGTTTAAGTCTCCCGCCCTTGTGGCTCTGACGGATCTAGATTTTTTGAGGTGAAGCATATTCATCAACGCTGGGTTTGACATGGCCTTGTATGTCAGGCGAAGGTCACCTCTGAGCAAGCGGTAAGCGACTGAATAGAGCTGGAGTTCTTTCAGTCGGGCAGCATAGGACAGATTTTTGAGACCCTTTATCCTTTTGGTGAGGAACTTTTGTGGCCTCTCTAGCTGCTGCAAGTGTCGGGTCAGATACATTCCGAATGGGGCATTGTACTCAATCATTGGTCTGATGAGTGATGAGTATAGGGAGACTATGACCTCCTTTGATCTAGATGTGAATCCCTTCATGATGAGGTGGGCAATGTAGAAGGTCTTCCTAACTACTTTAGCTACATGGGTGTCGAATGACAGGCTACTGTCAACCTGGGTCCCCAGGTCCCTGATAACTTTTTCTGTGCTCAGAGGATTACCACCTATGTGGTCGCTAGGGGTAACCTTGTTTTTCCCGAAGGGTATGACTATGCATTTTTTGGCATTTAACTTCAGGCCATGGCTCTGGCACCAGTCATCCGTTTCTGTGAGACCCTTCTGAAGGATATCTGTGTCAGATGTGTTTTCGACTACTGCGCCCAGTTTGCAGTCATCTGCAAACTTTGTCAGCCATAACCCTCCTGTGTTTGCTTGTACTTCGGAAAAGTAGATGCCAAACAAGAGTGGGCCCAGGACTGAGCCCTGTGGGACACCACTTGTGACAGGCTTTGAGTCTGACATGGCGCCAGCAACTCTGACCCTGTGGGTTCTGTCACTCAGCCAGTTTGCAACCCATCTTGTGATGTATGGGTTAACATTTAAGCTGATGAGTTTTTCAATGATACCCGAGTGGGGCATTGTATCGAAGGCCTTCGCCAGATCGAGGTAGGCTGTATGGACTGCCTTTCCCTCATCAATGGTTTTGGTGACTGTTTCGAAAAAGTCAACCAAGTTTAAAAGGCATGATCTGCCTTTGACAAAGCCAAACTGGGTTGGATCCAAAGTCTGCAAATTCCCTATGTCTTTATTTATGAGGTCCATTATGATCCTCTCCATAGCTTTGCAGATAAGGCTTGTCAAGCTAATGGACCGGTAATTTCCAGGGTCTGTGGAGGCTCCGCCTTTGTGAAGTGGGACCACAGTCGCAGTGTGCCACTCCCTGGGTATGTATCCAGAGGTGAGACTATGATTAAACAGCTGTCCTAGCTGTGGGTTTAATTCCTCGTTGAGTTCGTGGAGCACACAGCCTGGGAAACCATCAGGTCCCATGGATGCTGTGTTTTTTGCTTTGGAGAGAGCAGTTCTCACTTGGGCGTTTGAGATGTTTGGGGGGCTGCAACCATTTGGTATAGATATCTCTCCTTTTGGGGAGGGGAGAAGTTTGCACTGAACCTGTCAGCCAGTATGTTGGCAATGTCTGTAGGATCAGTAATCTTCACATCATTTTGAACTAGTTCTGAGCATATCTGGGAGTTTCCTCCCAGGTTTCTAACATAGCTAAAGAAGGCCTTATGATTGTCCTTTGAGTCTTTAGCTATTTTTCTCTCAAAATTTGCTTTGGATGATTTTATGAGAGCTCTTAGTTTTTTACTTATAGTGATCAAGGGTGTCTTACCTTTTAAGGATTTTGCTCTATCTTGTAGTAGCTTCCTCCTTTTGTTGTAGAGTTTGTTTATGGCTGGGGTCCACCAGACTGGATGCTTGCCCTTGGTACAAAGAGTCTTTGTTTTGCTTGGGATTGCCTTATCCATGCAGTGCTGCAGGTGCTGGTAGAAGGCATTTGTAAGTAATTCAGCGCTTGAGTACTGTTTTCACGCTCGGGGCCTTAAAGGAGACCACACTAGTCTTTAGAAGTGTGAAGTCGGCTTCGAGAAGTTTTTACTGTGGTCTTTTTTATTTCAGGTGGGGTGGGATGAGGACCTCCAGCAAGATTAGTTTGTGATCTGATCTCACCAGTGAGGGGTATACTTCGGTGTTGAACATTGTGCTCCCATGTTCGTGATGATGAGATCAAGTATGTTTTCTCCTCTTGTGGGATGGTGACTAGTTGTTCCATGGCATTTGAGTTTATGAATTCCAGGAACTTTTGGGCTAGGGTGTTTGGGCTTGAGTTGTGTTCCCAGTCTATATTAGGGTAATTGAAGTCACCTAGTATGATGGTGTTTGGTGATACATTTATCCCTCCAGTGTTTTCAGGAAAGCCATGTGAGGTTCCTGAGTTTGTGAGGGTGGCCTGTAACATGCTACAATTTGCAGAGCAGTCTTGCCTATGGTTAATTGCACCTGGATGGTCTCCGATGCATCGTGCGTTGCCACCAGTCTTGAGGTGTGGGTGTCCTTGATGAATATGGATACCCCCCCCTCCTTTCTTGTTATTGTCCGGATTTTGGGGCTGAACGCATGGTATGAGGTAAAACCTGTTAGTGCTGGGGTGCTCTCAGGAGCCTTGAACCAGGTTTCTGTCACAGCACAGACATCGATGTTCTCCATACTGAGAAGGGCCTCGAGTACGTGCATTTTGAGATTTAGACTTCTGGCATTGAGCAGCATTACCCTTAGTTTTTTTCCTTTTTTGTGTTCTAGGGTGGTAGGTTTAGAATTTGAGGCTTGCCTAAAAAAGGCACTATGGGGGTGGCAAGAGCCTTTGCCAATATCCGGAATCCCAGGGTGACAGGTGCAAGCCGTCCCTTGAAGCAGCGTGGCTTGTCCAGCATGTCATCCCAGGCAGACAGACACTGGATCCCCTTTGAATGACACCAGAGTTTAAGCCAATTGTTAAAGCTGATCATCTTATCTCTGTATTGTGGCATCATTCTTGGTGAAGGTAGGATACTGCTCAAGGTCAGGGTCATACCTGCCTGGGCTACATAATCAGAGAGCTCCTCAATGTCTCTTTTCATGTAGTCCAAGGAGGTACGTCTCAGGTCGTTTACACCAGCGTGGACAATGACTGAGTCGTATTTGTACCTGCTGTTGAGAGACCTGAGTGCTTGCGTTATGTGGCGGATTCTACTGCCCGTCAGGCAGCTTACTGTAACTCTCTCCTTACTCAGTCTGGTGAGCGGCACGTCAGTGTGTCTGACTATGGAGTCACCAATGACTAGTGTGTCTGGCATTGTGTTTGGTCTTAAGGGCTGTGACTGTTTGACACTCTGACTGTGAGGTCTATGTGTTGCAGGTGTTGTGTTCTGAGGTGGTGGTTGTTTGGGTGTCTGCTTTGGTGGCCTCTGCTGTTTTGGTAGATTTCTGATCAGAGCCTCCGAGTATGTCTTTGTGTGTTTATGTGTATGATTTGAGGTTGTGATGGTACTATGTGAGACTGGGTCTATAGTGTGTGTGGTAACCTTCTCCTCCTGTCTGGTCTTGCCAGTCCTAAGTTGAGAGAGCTCAGCCTCCAGTTTGGCCGTATAGTTGCATCTCTCGCATGTATTTGTGTTTTGTGGGAGGAGGAGAGGGTTGTCTGTGTACATGAGGCAATTGTAACATTGCCTCAATATTCCCAGGTTCACCAGCTGAGCAGGAGAGGATACTAGCAACTGATCCCTCGACATGCTAGAAGGAATAGACAAAAAAACTTTAAAAAGAGATTCCGGGAGATGTGGGTGTCCAAGAAATGGGATTTCACCTTTTTGGGGTACTATCTATAACAAGAGTGCTGTTTCTCGGTGATAAGTACTGTAGGAGCAAGTGCTAGGTTTGACAGATACAGAATAGGCTACTCGGAGTTAGGTAGAGATGATTTTTTAGTTATAGGATATGCTGATTAGATCAGTAGTATAGTTCGAGGAAGGTAGTTTTAAGGGAAAATTTGAAGAGTGGACTTTAGGTAGCCCTAATAGTTTAAATCTGCTTAACCGGCGCTGCCCTAGTGTGCAACGGTAGCAGCTCCGCGCTAATCGCTAAAACGCTAGCGTTAGCTTTTATATCAGGGGGCTGAAAGAAGCTAGGAACTGGCCCAAAACGACCAATAAACTACAAGTTGCTGGCTGAAACCTCACAAAACTGGACCAACAGGCAGCTCAATGCTTCCCACTCCCACTGGTAAGCAAGGGAACTTCCTCTTCCAAATTAGGTAAAGGATCAGTAACAGGAACTGCAAACAAAGCCCAGGGATCAGCAAGCTCTGAAACTGGACTATTCTAGCTCAGTAAGGCCGGAAAACAAGAGATATTTTTTTTTTTTTCAGAAAACAAGCAGAAACAGATACAGTAAACACTTATAAATGCTATAAATCGGCTATCACAGCCTACACAAACAATTTGCAACAGTTAAAGATTTTAAAAGTAACAAACTGAGAAACAAGTGCAATAACAGAATAAATGCAGAATAAACAATAACAATGTATCAGCAAGCAGGCGAAATACAGTTGCTAGATAAATAGAAGTGGAAAGCCACAAAAAATATACTTAAATCAGGTAAAGTCGCTTTTTTATAAAGTTAGTGGAGACGGGTTTTTGAGTTCAAACAGATGAGGTGAGTTAGAAGGGGGAAAGTGTAGAGCAGTTGGGTTATTACTGGGAAATGTAATGGTGAGGGTAGTACTAGTGTCTATGAAAAATGAGTTAAATTCAGAGCCTAGTTCCAGATAAGATTTACTTGGGTCAGGACAGGGATTATTCTTAGAGCCTGGATTGAGGAGTGAGTTTACTGAGTTCCAGAATTTTTGGGGGGTTTTATTGTTATTGGACTGAAGTTTGATATAGTAGTTTTTTTTTTGTCTTTGGTGATTAGTCATTTAGCATGGTTGTGGAAATATTTACATTGGAGCAAGGTATTGTCCTGTTTATTGTTTTGGTAAAGCTTCCATAGCTTGTCTCTGTGGTGCATAATCTGTTTTGTCTCTTTGGATAGCCAAGGAGCCATTTTAGTTTTTATCCTTTTGTTTCTTAGTGGGGTTAGTAAGTTTAAAGTATCAAGGAAGACAGAGTTGAAGTATTCTATAGCCTTGTCAAGAGGAAGGATGTTTAGAATTTGCCAGTTCATTTGTTTGAAAGTATTTGAGAAAGTAGTTGGGTTGAAGCTACTGAGGTTACAAGTTTGAATGTACTGATGCTGGTGTGGGGAGGAACTAGTTGAGTGATGCATGAAGGCTGGGAGGTGGTTGCTAAAGGTATCAGGAACTGTGCCAGAATTGGTTATTTTATTTGGATCTGAGACTAGGATCCAATTTAAAATGGATCCAGGAGGGTTTATTTTGTTAGGTCAAGTGATGGAGAGGATTATTTGAGTGAAGTTACAGAGGTTAATGAATAGGGAGGGAGAGGGGCAATTGATTTTATTCCAGTTAATATTCACATCACCAAGGATATAAGTTTCATAGTTAATTTCAGTAGAGGCCCAATTTTGAATGTAGAGATATTATCAGGTGAGATATATAGGGCAATGATGCAGATATTTTTATGTTTATTTAGTTTTAGAATTCCAGCAGTTAGTTCAGTGTTCTGGAATTGGAATTTAGAGGGGAATTAAAGTAAGAAGGTTGGAGTAGACTAGGACAGTGCCTCCACCTTTTTTATTTAGTCGGTCATTTCTGAGACAATGAAATTCTGGGGGCAGAATCTCATAGTTGGAGATCAAGGGCTTGAGGCCAGGTTTCAGAGATGGCTAAGATATCTGGTTGGTTATGGCTTAACCAAGCTTGAAATTGGTGTACTATGTTGTTTAGACTTTGTGCATTAATTGTAAAAATCGTTAGGGTGTTGAGATAGGAGGAAGAGGGTAAGGGATGAGTGTTGTTAATAAAGGATGTAAGACCAGGGTTAGGATGGCTATCACCAGCTTGGACTAGGTTGTTGAAGGAGATATCCTTTAGTCATATTGGTCTGCCAGGCATGAATTTTGGTAGATTGTAGATTGGAGCACTTGACAGTATCTTGACTTTAGAGGAGAATAGTTTAGGGTGGAATAGGTGCAGAGGGTTGGGCTGAATGAGAGAAGAGGAGATAGAATGGAAATGGGACTAAGAGTGAGGGGGGAGGTGGGTTTGTATGGTAGTTGTCTTTGTAGGTGGTACTGGCAAAGCATAGGTGGAATATGAGGTAGCATAGTATAAGGGAAGTAGGAACAGGAAGAGGAGGCTGGGGGACTGGAGGCTGTGATAACTTGAGAAGAGCATGTTGTAGAAGAGAGAGAGTGGTATGAGTGGTTAGGAAAATAGAGAAGGCTATGAAGAAGAAAGTGTTTAAAAAGTGATGGAGGTATTCAAGAGATTTAAGGAAAGTGGAGGGGACTATAATTACTGGGTGCAGTACAGATTTTAAGAAGGATGGCTATAGGTGGGAGGAGTAATGAGGGGGAGCTAGAATTGGGTAATTAGGCTGAGAAGGTGGGGTAAAATAGGAATAAAGCTAGGAGTACTGGGGGTGGGTGGGAAATGGGGGCAGGGTAGGGAAGCGGAGTGAGCCAGGAGGGGAAAGAACACTAGAGGTGGGTATGGCAGAAAATGTATCAGCAAAGAGCAGTTTAAAGGCTGTAGTTGGAAGGTATGAGCTAAATATTTCCAGCCAGAAAAAGAAGGCTGCCTTTACAGAGGGTGATTTAGCAGGGGAGAGAAGATATTTACAGTGTAAGGATATTAACTCGTAACCAACTGTTTGTGAAAAAATAAAACTTGTTGGGATTATAAAGAATATATAGGATTTATATTGGTAGATGCTGCCACCTAATGGTAGAAGGAGATAGCAAACAGCAGGGATATTTGGACCAGTCTTAGGTTTAAATATATTCTAGGATAGTGATAGGAGGGGGAGAGGGCAAACGGTCTGTGGTAGGCTGCTAGAACGCACACATGGGAGGGCAGATTAACTCTATAGATAGTACATCAAGTCTACATTTAATTAGTGTTAAGCAACATACATTTACACAATCTTACTGGGGCGGGTCTTCTCAGTAGTATTTTTCTAAGTACCAGGCAAGCTGGCCAATTCAGGGTGTCTTCAGGTGATGGCCGGAGGTATTCCTTTTGCGTTTAAAGCAGGGAGGGAGCACCCGGGATGGATTACTGTAGAGGAGAGGGAGGCAACACTGAGTTAGTTAATATTGCAGATGTAGAGGGAAAGGTAGAAGGTAAGGGATGTTTAGAGAAGAAAGGAGGGTGTAACAAGCACAGTAGTAGAGAGAGGCTATGGTTAGATGAGGCTAGAGCAAGTATGTAGAGGAAGATTAGGTTTAGGGGATTAACAATGGAAAGCAGCAGACATTATGCCATGAACAATACAAGTTAGGCCATATAGGCTCCATTAAATGGAACAAAACATTCATTCAGCAGTTCAGCATGATATCAGTGACCCTAGTCCGTTTGAGAGGACAGGGTTATACAGCAGTAGAGCCAAATATAATCAGCAGAAAGCAAGGGGTAAATGAAAAAGTAATATTATAAAATCTCTAAACAGTTCAATATATAGTGTTCAACAGACTAACACAGTAAACTATGATATGTTCATGCTGTTCAAATTACTTGTGCTGAACAGTTTTCAGAACAATATAAAAGCCATGTGGTGCCCTTACAGAGACAAACAGAAAAGAAAAAGAGCTGCTAAGCCAGTAATTAAGCTAAAGGCTCTAGTAGGACCATTGATTCACCTTGAAAGAGAAATAAAGGCCTTCAACGATGTATGTTCATTGGCGTCCTTTTAATAAGACATCTGGAGAGCAGACTAGGCCAGCAAAGTGCAACAGTTGAGCCCTGTATACACAGACTAAAGTAATGCAGCTGGCGACAACATAAACAGAGACCCACTCATCCCAAAAAGCAGCTTACAGCTGCTAAGATGGTAATTAACCTAAGCAAAGGGCAAATGAGACAGTAATAAGCAAGCAGTCAAGCAGTACAGTATATAGGGCAAAACGGCCCCCAAAACTCTGTAGAAGCTATGCGGAGCCCTTATAGTTACAAATGGAAAGAAAAATGGCTGCTAAACCTGATTTTAAGCAGAAGACTTGAAGGTGGATCATTATTCCACCTTAAGAGGCTATCTGGCATTCAGCAATGCACTTTGGTTGGCGTCCTTTTAACAGGACATTATTACACCAGGTTTCTCGTCGTGACAAGCCAGCAGTATTCAATCAAGCCCCTTGTACACATACAAAATTAATGCAGCATTAGTCAGTGTAGAAAAGAGCCCCACTCATCCCAAAAGCAGCTTGCAGAGGTCAAAAACACATGTAGGTCACAGATAAATGAAGCCGTCAGCATGAGGCCAACAATAACCATACAACACAGTTACAAACATTTCTTTGGAGTGATAGCCATCAGCACAAGACCATCTATAACCCTAAAATGCAGTTACAAGTAAAAACACGGAGTTTAGCACAAAAGTTGCTTATAGGCTTGCAAATGATATACAGATATGCTGAAAAGACCTATCAGGAGGTGAAAACAAGCAGCCTAAACCGCAGGACCAGCACAGAGCAGCTGTGGATGCTCAAGACAGGATTTAAGAATGGCACCACAGTCTGTGGGCGATATAAGTAAACTCCAGGAGGAAACTAGCTATGGGGGAGGGGATAGGTGGAGGAAAAGTGGTTGGACTAGAGGGCTAGAAGGTAGGAGGGACTAAAGGGGTGGAAAGTTGGTAGGAAGAACAGTTCCAGAAGGGCTTAATAGAGGTGAATATGGCAGAAAAAGTATCAGCAAAGAGCACTTTAAAGGCTGTAGTTGGAAGGTATGAGCTAAATATTTCCAGCCAGATAAAGAAGGCTGCCTTTACAGTGGGTGGTTTAGCAGGGGAGAGAAGATATTTACAGTCTAAGGATATTAACTCATAACCGTTTGTGAAAAAATAAAACTTGTTGGGATTATAAATAATATCTAGGATTTATATTGGTAGATGCTGCCACCTAATGGCAGAATGAGATAGCAAACAGCAGGGATATTTGGACCAGTCTTAGGTTTAAATATATTCTAGGGTAGTGATAACAGGAGGGGGAGAGGGCAAACGGTCTGCAGTAGACTGCTAGAACACACACATGGGAGGGCAGATTAACTCTAAAGATAGTACATCAAGTCTCCATTTAATTAGTGTTAAGCAACATACATTTACACAATCTTGTTGGGGGGGTCTTCTCAGTAGTATTTTTCTAAGTACCAGGCAAGCTGGTCAATTCAGGGTGTCTTCAGGTGATGGCCAGAGGTATTCCTTTTGCGTTTAAAGCAGGGAGGGAGCACCCGGGATGGATTACTGTAGAGGAGAGGGAGACAACACTGAGTTAGTTAATACTGCAGATGTAGAGGGGAAGGTAGAAGGTAAGGGATGTTTAGAGAAGAAAGGAGGGTGTAACAAGCACAGTAGTAGAGAGAGGCTATGGTTAGATGTGGCTAGAGCAAGTATGTAGAGGAAGATTAGGTTTAGGAGATTAAGAATGGAAAGCAGCAGACATTATGCTATGAACAATACAAGTTAGGCCATATAGGCTCCATTAAATAGAACAAAACATTCATTCAGCAGTTCAGCATGCTATCAGTGACCCTAGACCATTTGGGGGAACAAGGTTATACAGCAGAAAGCAAGGGGTAAATGAAAAAGTAATGCTATAAAATCTCTAAACAGTGCAATATATAGTGCTCAACAGACTAACACAGTAAACTACGATATGTTCATGCTGTGCAATAACTTGCGCTGAACAGTTTTCAAAACAGTTTTCAGAACAATATAAAAGCCACATGGTGCCCTTATAGACACAAACGGAAAGTAAAAAGAGCTGCTAAGCCAGTAATTAAGCTAAAGGCTCTAGTAGGACCACTGATCCACCTTGAAAGAGAAATAAAGGCCTTCAACGATATATGTTCATTGGCATCCTTTTAATAAGACATCTGGAGAGCAGACTAGGCCAGCAAAGTGCAACAGTTGAGCCCTGTATACTTAGACTAAAGTAATGCAGCTGGAGACAACATAAAGAGAGACCCACTCATCCCAAAAAGCAGCTTACAGCTGCTAAGCCAGTAATTAACCTAAGCAAAGGGCAAATGACAGTAATAAGCAAGCAGTCAAACAGTACAGTATATAGGGCAAAATGGTCCCCAAAACTCTGTAGAAGCTATGTGGAGCCCTTATAGTTACAAATGGAAAGAAAAATGGCTGCTAAACCTGATTTTAAGCGGAAGACTTGAAGGGGGATTGTTATTCCACCTTAAGAGGCTATCTGGCATTCAGCGATGCACTTTGGTTGGCGCCCTTTTAACAGGACATCATTACACCAGGTTTCTCGTCGTGACAAGCCAGCAGTATTCAATCAAGCCCCTTGTACACATACAAAATTAATGCAGCATTAGTCAGTGTAGAAGAGCCCCACTCATCCCAAAAGCAGCTTGCAGAGGTCAAAAACACATTTAGGTCACAGATAAATGAAGCCATCAGCACGAGGCCAACAATAACCATACAACACAGTTACAAACACTGCATTGGAGTGATAGCCATCAGCACAAGGCCAACTATAACCCTAAAACGCAGTTACAAGTAAAAACACAGAGTTTAGCACAAACGTTGCTTATAGGCTTGCAAATGATAGACAGATATGCTGAAAACACCTACCGGGAGGTGAAAACAAGCAGCCTAAACTGCAGGACCAGCACAGAGGAGCTGTGGATGCTTAGGACAGGATTTAAAAATACACTGACCGTCTCAAAAAACTCAAGCTTTACTCCATAGCATATTGCCTACTCCGAGGTGATCTCTGCCTAACATATAAAGCTATGTCAAACCCAGAGTTGTTGGACATGATACACCTAAAGAAATTCCAATCCCTCCAAGCTACACAGTCTAGGGACCTAAACCTTGTCACCACAATAAACAGGACATGCTGGAGGGATAGATTCCTGTCCCAGAGACTTCCCATACTCTGGAGCAGGCTACCCATCTATGTCAAGCAAAGTTCTTCATTAGCACTCTTCAAGAAAAATCTTGATGAGTGGATGGGAAATAGGAAATACACCCTGAGGATCACTTCTGTCTCTCTGCTCAACAGTGGCACAGGAAAATAACTTTCTTGGGTGGCGTAAGCCAAGGAACCTTGTTGGCTAGGCTTATATAGGCCCATGGGCTGATAGCCTAGTACCTACCTATGAACCTATGAATAGAATGGTAAGAAGCTAAGGCATTTGGACTGCAGGCTAGACACTCTCTCTCCCCAGCCAGGGACCGATATCTTGAGTATAGGCAAAGAAAAGGGATAAGGGAATAGTAAATGAAAGGCCAGTTTGCCTCCCTATTGAACTGTCAGCACTCAAAATAAGTACTGACTTACCAAAAAAAAACACCAAAAATTCAGAAGAGCAGCGAATCTCAAAGATCGCTCTTCTCCTTAAAACCTTTTTGCAGGGTGCAAACCTCTCTCACAATTGCACATCCTGAACTTGTATAGACAAACTCTGAGATCAACATATCTCGGAGAAAAGGAAATATTCCAAGAAACAGCATCTCGGACTTGCTATATGTAAGTCTGATCTTTCAGCTAGTCTCCATATTTTGGGACTTGCTCCTTCAGTTCCAAACTTTTCACTTACTGACCTGCTCTGGTAGAGTTTTTAAATTACTCTAGAAGCTGCAGTTATAAAAAGAATAATTAGGAGGGCATATAGAATACTGCACAAAAACTACAGCAATCAATCAGAAGACATTAGAAAAGACTGGCAAGAGAGGCTGGATAAGTGGTGCATAATGGAAACAAGATGGCATGTATATGGCTCCCAAATATGCAACTAAGTCTAGAAGATTTAGGATTTTTGCTTGGAAGTATTTACATACGTATTTCTATACCCAAGCAGACTTTAAAGAATTTTTCCTCAAGTAGATAGCAAATGTTGGAATTGTGATGAGGAAGAGAGAGGGACCTGAGAACATATGTTTTGGGAGTGTAATGAGTTGGTAGACTTTAAATTATTTTTTTTCAGCTAGGATACAGGATCTAACTTGCCTAGACAAAGCAAAGCACTGTTGAGTTTAATTCTGGTGGCTGCCCGAAAAGGAATTACTAGAAAATGGAAATCAAAGTCTAAACCAACTGTATTTGAGGTACTGAGTGTTGTTAACAGATAAAAGAATTGATAAAAACACAAAAGAGATGTAGGCAAAATAGTGAAAGCTAGTAACCGCAATGAAATCTTGCCTAAGACACCACGATGGAAACCCGCAGTCCAAATAGCACAGTTTATTGGTAACAAACAACACAAAATACCGCTGAACAATCCACAATGCGTTTTCGATCAACAATCTTCATCAGCAAAAACTGAAATACTGAATAATGCATCACTCCTGATTATATACCCTGCCCTATTAAATTGTCCAATAACAGTAATTGCTAATTAATATAAAAGACATCAATTTAAAGTAGCAGTATGTGAAAGAGTATGTTTTAACCTCACACACCGTGTTATAATCAAATGATTTAAAAAAATGAATAAATAAATAAATTTTTACATAGTTAGAATATATAACATAACTTAAACACATTCTATTAAGAACCATGTTTGGTATTATTAAAATTCATATTAAAACCACTGTGTTCTTAAAAAAACAATTTAAACTAATTTCTTCCAAGTTGTACATAGTAAAATATATAGTAAAAAATATATATGATAAATAGTGACATCTGGTGGCTTTGGGGTAAAACTACAAGGGCTTTATAATTTTGCAGATCTAAGATGTTCTTCGTCTCCCATTGCTGCAGTCCTGACATATGGGTATTCCGCTGTCCACCATCGGCCCGAATACCAAAGGGCTAGAACCGGCGTCGGTCATCGGCGCCCGAGACTGACGACAGTACGTGTCAGTACAAATGCGCATGACCGACGCCATAACCTCAGTCTCTCTTGCCGCATGGTCCTAAGCAGAAGCAGAATTTGCAAGTGCCGTTCGGCGTTCTGGAATTGTCGGTTTTCGAGTTTCAGACCGGAGACCAAGTTGGGCTAAGTACCCCGTTGGGGACACTTTTGTCTTTTTCTTGCCTCAGTATTGACGGATGTCAGAAAAAGTTAACTGTATTTCTTGTGGGAAACAGATTCCTCATAGGGATTACCATTCACTCTGCATTCCTTGTTTAGGGCCTGAGCACGACGTTGTTGGGTGTCGCTTTTGTGCTACTTTTAACAAGCATACTATTAAACGTCGGTTGGACTGTGCTAGGCTGGTGTTTGGTAAACGTTGTAATTATAACATGCCGTCGGATTCTCCGACGACTGGTTCTTCTAAGAAACGCAAAGAAAAGTCTTTGCGGTCCAAACAGGATGAGGCGTCCACTCCGGACGCCGGTTCTGTAGTACCACTGGCTTCTTCAGCGGCTCCTTCTGAAAGTTTACCTGCGTCTCAAGGGGAGCCTTTGTTACTGCAGGAAGTGGCTTCTCCTGTGTTAGGCCAGGCTGAGGGTGCTTCTCTGATGTCAGTGGTTCCCTCCCCTCACAGGGTAGTTAGGCCTCTTCCTTCTCAAAGCAGAGCCCATTCTAAGTCTAAGTCTGCCCCTGCTGGTGCTAGTCCCCAGGGTCCAGCTCCTAGGAAGCACATGTTAAAGATGGCTGAAGATTTGATTACTTTAATTAGGGGTTCTATGCCCCCCCCCTGTGAAGAGGCCCAGGGTAGAGACAGAGTTGGAGGGTTTGGTTCAGTCTTCCAATGAGTCAGGTTCCTCTGTAGAAGAACTTCAGGATTTCCCTCCTTATTCTGATTCGGAGGCTGAGGACTCTACTCCCTCTGCGTCCCCTCCAGAAGATTTTTCTTTCTCTGAGACTTTGCATTCCATGAGGGAACATTTCAAATGGGAGGGCCAGGATTATTCTGATTCTCGTAAAAGACTAAGAGAATTCTAGTTTTTGCCTCAGCATAGGCCCTTGGCTATTCCCCCTGTACTGGATGTTGTTCTGGATGTGTTTTCTGAGGCTGCCCTTAACCCAGATTCTCTGCCTCCTGCCCCGGTTAAACCAGATAGATACTACAGGGTTCCGGAAGCTCACAAGTACTTATATAAGAGTCCTAGGGCTGATCCAGAAACTATTACTCAGGGCCCCAAAGGGGTTAGGGCTTCTGTGGTTAGGAATCCAGTTCCTCCGGACAAGGATGCTAGGGCCCTGGATAGGTGGGGTAAAAAACTGTATACCTCTTCGACTTTGGCTATGAGAGCTTTAAATTGTCAGTTTCATATGCTCCGGTATCAAAATTATTTGCTGGGCCAATTGAAATGTAAAGTAGATGCTTTAGCTGAAGGTATTGAATGTAAGGAGCTTCAGGATTTAGTGCATGCTTCAGACCAAGTTGGTAAGCATTCTTTGCAGTGTGGTTTTGATGCTTTACAGGCTTCTTCCAGGGTGGCTGCTACTAGTTCAGTTATTCGTAGGCATGCTTGGCTTAAAGATCAGACCTTGTCAGAGCATGTTAAGGCTCGAATTATGGATGCTCCTCTACAATCTGATGTTCTTTTTGGCCCTCCAGTAGAATCAGTTTTGAAAAAAATGGAGGAAAAAGCTAAGTCTATGCAGACAGTTAAGGATTTTTTACAGGTTCAGCCCCCTAAGTTCAGTAGGAATTGGCCTGCTAAGGGATGGTCTTTCCCCTCTTCGGATTATCAATCTAGGGGCAGGTCGAGGCGAGGTAGAGGTAGGGCTTCCTCTCAGGGCCCTGTTACTTCTAGGTCTTTGAGTTCTTCTACCCCTTCTGCTGGGGAGGGCAGGGGTCAGTCCTTTCGGAAACAGACCCAATGACCCGTGTCTTCAGCAAGCGGACTCTGACATGCTGGCAGGCCCTCTAGGAGGAAAACTGAGACTTTTCAAAAGGAATTGGCATTTGGTTACCCAAGACAAATGGGTGTTGGACATAATAAATCGAGGCTACAAATTTTATTTTCACACATTCCCTCCTTTCAAAGGTATGCTGGATGTGCCTCGTCAGCAAAGACTGGAAGCATGGACTCAAATTTCTTCTCTGCTTCAGTTGGAAGCAATACAGGCAGTACCTTCTGCAGAAAGAGGCACAGGGTTTTATTCCCGTCTTTTCTTAGTGCCAAAGAAAGGAAATACTTGGAGACCAATTCTGGACTTGTCCATTCTAAATACCTTTCTGGAAATTCCAAAATTCAAGATGTTAACACTGCAACAGCTGTTACCTATGCTGGGCAAAGATCACTGGATGGTGACTCTGGATCTCAAGGAGGCCTATCTTCACATTCCTATCAGGCCCAGTTGCAGGAAATTCCTGAGATTTCGGAATGGGAATTTGCATTATCAGTTCTCTGCATTGCCCTTTGGCTTGTCTACTGCGGCCAGGGTATTCACAAAAGTCCTGGCTCCAGTGATAGCTTTTCTCAGGCTACAAAGAATTCAAATTTATCCTTATCTGGACGACTGTTTGATTCTGGCTCAAGGCAAGCACGAACTTCTTCAACATCTGCAGTATGTAATGACAGTTTTAAGATGCCTAGGGTATTCTGTGAACGAAATAAAGTCCAGTCTAGTACCCTCACAAGAGATGTGTTTTCTGGGTGTGAAACTGAATACAGCTGCTCAGATGGCATTTCTTACCCCGGACAAACAAAGGAATCTTCACCTATACTTCCAACAGCTATCAGTAATGTCCAGGCTGACTGCAAGGACAGTCCTTCAAACCTTGGGGTTCATGGCATCTTGCATTCTAGTACTTCCCAATGCCAAACTGCATATGAGGAAGCTACAATGGTATCTCAAAAGCATTTGGACTCAACACTGCCACGATTTGGACACTGTCATTCGGATTCTACCTTGCATTCAGAGAGAATTTCTGTGGTGAGCTCAGGAATGTCACCTAAACAAGGGGCTCTCTGTGACCCAACCAGAGGCAAGTCAGATATTAACGACAGACGCCTCGGAGTCAGCCTGGGGAGCTCATTTCAAAGGAAAATGGATTCAAGACCTTTGGGCCCCAGAGCTACTTCACTTACATATCAACATGAAAGAGATGCTGGCAGTTCAATTTGCTTTGGAAGGATTCAAAAGCCTACTTCAACCAGGACTGGTGTTGATTCGAACAGACAACACGACTGTCATGTGGTACATCAACAAGCAAGGGGGAACTCATTCTTACCCTCTTTGCAGACAAGCAATGCTGTTATGGGAAACTGCTTTGAATCTGCACATCACTCTTCGAGCACAGTTTCTGCCAGGAGCACAAAATTCTTTAGCAGATGTTCTGAGCAGACAGATTGTGGATCCTCATGAATGGAAATTGGACCCTCAGGTATTTCTTCAGTTGACAATGGCTTGGGAACTCGGACATAGATCTGTTCGCTTCTCCTCTGAATTTCCAACTGCCACTGTTTTGCACAAGGCTATTTCATCCAAAAGCCTGGAAAATAGATGCACTATCCTTCAGTTGGAGCAACCTTCACGTGTATGCTTTTCCTCCTTTGCCTCTTCTTCCGAAGGTGCTGTTGAAAGTCAGGAGGGACAGACCTTGCATGATCCTTATAGCACCGGATTGGCCTCGTCAGCATTGGTACCCTCTGTTGAGGAGCTTAATTCAGGTACCACCTTGGCCATTACCACAGATTCCTCACTTATTGTCTCAGGAAAACAATCATTTTCTCAATGTCAGGGTGCAATCCCTACACCTGACAGCCTGGCGCATTCTGTTTTAGAGAAGGAGGACCTTCAGCTCCCTCAACAAGTTTTGGATGTTATTTTGGAAGCCAGGCGTCCTAGTACTCGAAAAGTTTATGCTGGTAAATGGAAGAGATTTTTTCTTTGGAGTTCAGCTAAAGGCTTTGATGTCGAATTGCCTAATTTGAGTTGTACATTGCAATATTTGACTATTTTATTGGACAAGGGTTTGTCCTTCTCTTCTGTAAAAGTGCATGCTGCAGCTATTTCTGCTCACTATGATTGTGACCCTCCTTTATTTTCACATCCATTGGTTAAACAGTTTCTTAGAGGGCAAAGAATATCAGACCCCACGGAGGGCTCCTACTCCTACCTGGGATCTTAATTTTGTTTTGGAAAAGCTGACTCTGCCTCCTTTTGAACCTGCAGCTACAGCTGAATTGCAGTTGTTGTCCTGGAAGACTGCTTTTTTATTGGCTGTTACTTCTGCTAGAAGGGTATCTGAATTACAGGCCCTCATGGCAGTGGAACCTTTTCTGATTTTTCACAATGACAGAGTTTCCTTACGTACTAATCCTACTTTTCTGCCTAAAGTGATTTCTAATGTGGCATTGAACCAATCTATACATTTGCCTACTTTTTATGCTAACCCCCAAAATGAAGGGGAAAAAGTTTTGCATTCTTTGGATGTACATAGGCAGTTGAGGTATTATTTGAGCAGAACCAGAGAGTTCAGAAGATCTCAACAATTATTTGTTTCTTTTGCTTTGACTTCACGAGGAAAGCTGTCTCAAACAAACTATTTCCAAGTGGATTGGCCATTGTATTGCTTTTGTTACTCTCATCATGGAGAGGATGTTCCGGCTGGGATCAGGCCTCATTCTACTAGGGCTATGGCCACTTCTACTGCTTTTTTGAGAGGGGTAGCTACTAAAGACATTCTAGAAGCAGCTACTTGGAGTTCTGTACATACCTTTACAAAGCATTATCATTTACCTCTTTATTCTAGGTCTAGGGCTGGGTTTGCCACTGCAATCTTACAGGGCATGTCTGCAGCTCCTACTGCTATTTAGTTGACCAGCCTCCCTTTTTTCCGTTGCTCTGGGATTCTACCCATATGTCAGGACTGCAGCAATGGGAGACGAAGAACATAGTACAGTTTTGTACCTACCATAAATGTAGATGTTCGAGGATCTCCATTGCTGCAGTCCAATCCCTCCCTCCTTCCCCTTTTTCTTTTTAGGTTGGGGTTTGGGTGGTGTTTTTTGCATTCTGACGTCTGAGGCAAGAAAGACTGAGGTTATGGCGTCGGTCATGCGCATTTGTACTGACACGTACTGTCGTCAGTCTCGGGCGCCGATGACCGACGCCGGTTCTAGCCCTTTGGTATTCGGGCCGATGGTGGACAGCGGAATACCCATATGTCAGGACTGCAGCAATGGAGATCCTCGAACATCTACATTTATGGTAGGTACAAAACTGTACTTTTTAGTGCTGGCTTAATAGACAAAAAATCATTCAAACCTGGAAATTTATTGGAATCCAGTACTATCTGCCAATATAACTCTTTATATTCCAGTTTATCTTCCCATAGTCCACCCCTAATATCCCTAGGTAAAGAGTCTAGCACAAAAAAAGAAAATTCTGCCTGTGGGCAAGAAACTTGATGTCTAAACAATGCATTTTTCACATTTTGTTTTTTCATTTCATATAAGTGTTCGTAAATGCGACATCTTAATTTCCTTTCTGTTTTTCCCACATAAAACGAGGTACAAAAATTACAGGTTGCAAGATGTACAACACCATTGCTATTGCAATTAAATGTTCCTCTGCTAGTAAGAGTTTTGTTCCTAGCTTCCAAAAAAATCTCCTTTTTGTTGTTGATCCTGGGGCATTGGGAACAAAACCCACATTTGTATGTCCCCACACCCCGGGTACCAATATTTTTGTCCTTGGGGCCTCCAAATTCAAACATTTGTTTGAAATTGGTATCCCTCCGATAAATGAATTTTAATGGTCTTTGATTTTTGAAAGGTAAATCTGAAATTTGAACAAATCTTGACCATTCCTTGGATATCGCTTGCCTAATAGGTCCTGAATCAAAGCACTGTTGAGTTTAATTCTGGTGGCTGCCCGAAAAGGAATTACTAGAAAATGGAAATCAAAGTCTAAACCAACTGTATTTGAGGTACTGAGTGTTGTTAACAGATAAAAGAATTGGTAGTGGGATCTTTAGAAAAGGTAGGAGGAAATTATATAGAAAAAAATGGAAATTGTGGGAACAATATATGCAGAATAATGTTTTAGAGGAGAAGTGAGGTTTAAGGGAAGGCCGGAACTGATCAGTTTATGTAATGTCAAATTGATGATAAATATCCAAATAATATAGGTGATGTACAATGTTTGCAACTAGGTATATGTTAACATGCTTTTTTTCTTTCATATAAATGCTTGTTTGCCATGTCTTAAGTGATAATTCAACCACAGTGTTGAAAAAGAAATAGAATCGTCCAGGCTGTCAGCTGCAGTTGCTCTTAGGTTCACAGATTCATAGGTGTTTACAAGGCTAATGACCACAAGGGCGATTTTAACTCTAACCACACATCCCAAATATCTGACAAGTTCTGATACCTTGATAAGTGTAAGCATGGGCCAGGGAGATGAACCATTTACAGGTTATCGCTGTCCGTTTGAGACATAGGTGTCAAACCAGGGATGAATTTCAGGTTTCCCATCCAATTGTCCAAGTTGCACTTGAATTGGGTTAGGGAGGAACTCTGCTTCACATGGATGGGGAGCTGTTCCATAGACGGGGTAGTCTCTGGGATACATACCTATCTCTCCAGCAGGTCCTATTTATATCGCAGGCAAGGTTTAAGTCTTTAGAATGGGTAATTCTGGTGCTGTTTGTTTTGTGGATATACAGGAGGTACGTCAGAGTGGGGACTGACAATGCCCTGTATGCCAGGCATAGATCTCTCCTCAAAAGCCTGTAGGAGACAGAATACAGGGATACGGCCTTGAGATGGTCTGCATAGGACATACTACTTACGCCTTGTATTCCTTTAGTGAGGAACCTCTGTGAATGTTCCAATTGTTGGACATGCCTGGTTAGGTATATACCAAAGGGGGAATTGTACTCAATGATAGGTCTGATGAATGCGGAATACAGTGGAGCAATGACTTCCTTGGACTTAGATGCCATACCTTTGTTTATAAATTGTGCAACACAGAATGATTTCCTCGCCACTGTAGACATGTGATACTCAAAGGTTAGATTTCTATCTGTGTGTGTCCCTGACTCCTGGGTCAACTCTAAGGGGTGTGTTGTCAATATGATAATTTACCATGACTTCCCAAAGGATACTATTATGCATTTCTTGGCATTTACTTTTACTCCATGGATCTGACACCAGTTGTTTGTCTTTGTCAGCCCCTCCTGGAGAACATCTGTGTCAGTGTGAGATTCAATGACCACTCCTAATTTGCAATCATCTGCAAATTTAGTCAGCCAGAGACCACAGACAGTGGTCTTGATTTTTGAGAAGTAAATGGCAAAAAGGAGCGGTCCAAGGACTGATCCCTGAGGGACTCCACTTGTAACTGGCCTTTTTGTAGAAGAGGACTGCCCAATTCTAACTTCTTCCTGGGTCCTGTCTGTGAGCGAGTTGGCTATCCACCAGGTGACATACAGTTTTGTACCCAACCTCTTGAGTTTGTAAACAACATCCAAGTGGGGTATTGTGTCAAATGCCTTGGGCAGGTCAAGGTAGACAGTGTGAATGACTTTGCCCTCATCCATTACTTTGGTGACCTTCTCAGTGTCATCCACCAGGTTGAGTAGCCATGATTTGCTCTTGACAAAACCAAATTGGGTTGGGTCCGGTGTCTGGAGGTTTACTATATCTCTATTGATCATCTCCATGATAATTCTTTCCATGGCTTTACATACAGGACTAGTGAGACTTATGGGTCTATAGTTTCCAGGGTCTGTAGATGACCTACCTTTGTGCAGAGGGATGATTGTTGCCTTTCTTCATTCATGAGGCAGGAAGCCTGTCTGGAGGCTACAGTTAAATAGTAATTCCAAAGGCCCTAATAGGTAATGTCTCATGCTATTTAGAAGGCATCTGGGATATTGTCTGGGTCCATTGATGCAGCGTTCTTGGGTCTTAGAGAGAGCATTAAGGATCTGTTCCCAAGTGATAGTAATGGGAGTTATAATTGATGATATTTCCTGAGGGAAGGTTGAGGGAGAGAGGGGGGTAAAGTTTAAGCTAAATTTATCAGCCAGGAGGTTTGCTTTATCTTCTGGCTCAGTATAGGTGTCTCCATTTACAATGAGCTCTGCACACAACTGTGTATTGCCTTTGAGGTTGCAGACATAGCTAAAGAATGCTTTGTGGTTATCCTTGGCCTGGGAGGCCAAACTTAACTCAAATTTGGCTTTGGTATACTTTATTTGTCATCTGAGCTGTTTAGTTTGCTGAGAGTGCTTTTATCCTGCTGGGTTCTGCACCTCCTAATTTTTGCCATGATTTTCTTCTTCCTGTTATACAGCTGACTGATTTTGTGATTCCACCAGGGTGGCTTGCTTTTTGATTTAGTTTTGCACTTCTTCCTGGTGGGTACAGCTGCCTCTATGCAGCTATTAGCATGCTCGTACAGGGTTTCTGTGAACAGTTCTGCATAGGCAGAAGTGCTTTCAGGGTTTATGTGGGCTTAACATTTTTCCAGGTTCTCACTTAATAGCAGAAGGTTAGCCTTAGAATAGTTCCTGAATATTCCAGGTTTAGCTGGGGGTCCAGGGTTTATTTTTACTTCAAAGGAGACCATTTTGTGGTCTGACCTTACCAGATCCAGTATGGTTGCACACCTGCTTGCTGTCTTGACTATCTGGTCTGGTGAGTTTGTGTTTACAAAATCCAGGAATCTCTGTGCATGTATGTTAGGTGTCATATAGGATTCCCAGTTAATAATGGGGTAATTAAAGTCACCCATGAATATGGTATTGAGTTGGATGGTTAGTGTTTCTAATAAGTTTAAATACATGGCATGGGTTTCCTGTGTCATAGAGGGGGACCTATAGCTTGCAAGGAAGTGGTAACTGATTTTACCTATGGCGATTTGAAAATGGATCAGCTCAAGAGCATTGTTCTGTTTGACCAGCCTTGAAGTATATTTATTTTTGATGTAAATACAGACACCTCCACCTTTAGTCCCTGTCTGTGAAGTAGCTGGCCTAAATGTGTGGAAGGCATTATAATCTTACACTAGCAATAGGTTTTGTAAAGAGGACTACGGTGTAGGCATTTGGGTATATCAAGGCAATGCATCTGTTTTGAAAACTATGTAGACAGTGCTCGTCACTGCAAACTAGCTGTCCTGTATGCAACTAGGTAATGGGGAAATTTCAATTGTACTTTTACCAGAAAAATGTCACTCAATGTGTCTGAGTCTGTACTGAGCACTGCCAAACACTTGAGTGGAAACTAATAAGGAGACCTAGAAAAATGTAAGGATGAAGTATTTAGGCAGGTATTCTAAAGTTAGAAACAAATCGAGTAGTACTTACTGAAAGAATGATGAAAAGTGGGGAGTCGCATGAATGGCTACTACCTGGCTGCTACTAATGCTGGTCTCAGCACAGCTTCACTCTGTTGGGGATATTGTGCTACTTTGCCTCTTCACTCACCAGAAGCAAAATGTTAGCACCATCCCAAGAAGAGAAGCAGGCCACAGCCTGTTTAGTGATCCACAGTATTGTCTCAGATGATGCAAGGTCTGTAGGCTTGTAGCCATTCTCTAGTAGATACCTTGAATAGCAACCAGACCAAACAGGTACTTTAAGCAAAGACAATCACTCTCCAACCAAGAAACAGGAATCAATGCACTCTGCTCTTTCACTCACCAGGACCAGAATACAAGCACAAATTCCAAGCTGTCACCTATAAAGCAGATATTAGCATTTCTGGTGATCAGCAGTCTCCAGGAAATAATGTCCCTGTACTCCTTCTCTCACCAGGACAAAACATTAGTTGGGGTGTACCATTCATCCTTAATGAGCAGTAGATCCAGTGTGTGAGGAAGCTTGTGATAATGTGTGCCCTTGGCCAGTTCAATCAAAAGGGAGAACCAAATTTGCCTGGCCAAAAGGGAGTTACCAATTGCAAAGGGTGGAAATGTATAATGGAATATTCCCAACCATGGGAATAATGCCAAGTCTGTCTTCCAAACATGACTGCAAGAATGTCTTGAACAGAATTTTTTTCAGTTTTGAAAGAACAGATCTACTTGCGGTGTTTCCCACAGATGAAGTCCTAGAAGACCTCTGCATGGAACTTCCATTTATGACGGTCTGTTCAGGACTTGCTTAGACTGCCTGCTACTGTGTTTTGCTTTGATGGAATGCATGATGTCTGAAGAGTCACAGAATGCTGTAGAGCCAGTTCCTAGGCCATTACTGCCAACCAGCAAATAGGGTACGACTTTGTGCCACCTTGCTTGTTCAGGTACCACATCATGGTAGTGTTGTCTTTAACTACAAGAGGACCTGCAGTCCATAAGTGGTACATTTTTTAAGGCATGAATCACTGCCCACATCTCTTTTACATTTATGTGCTTTGGCACATACTGAGCACCCCACAAGCCTTGCACTTCAACTCCCATGGACACTTATCCCTAAGTAAAATCTGAAGAGTCTGTCTGGATGGACTGGATTCTGGGATGAAGAGAAAAAGAGTTTTGGATTCAGAAACAATTGATTCCTCCACCACTGTAATTCCTGTTTCACAGATCACATTACTGGTACCTGAAAA
Organism: Protopterus annectens; assembly: GCF_019279795.1. NCBI lineage: Eukaryota > Metazoa > Chordata > Ceratodontiformes > Protopteridae > Protopterus > Protopterus annectens. The sequence goes on from NC_056728.1 coordinate 1,801,803,737, forward strand.
TTCAAGGTTGAAGGTGCTGGGTTCCATAATTCAAGTACCACTGAATTGTTCTTGTGTATAGTCTGGCTAGTGTATCATGAGGATCACTGGTGCTGCGAAGCCTTGAATTTTGAGGAACTCTTACTGAGGACAGATAAATCAAAGAAAATGCCCTGATAAATCAGAACTTTGTCTTCTTGGCAGGGAGGCAACACCCCAGGAAACAATTCTTTGTGAGGGTGTAAAGAAAGACTTTTGTAGGTTCAATTTGAAACCCAGGTGGGAAAGAAGGGATGTGACCTTGTCTAAGGATACCAAGTGCCTGGATACAGCATCTGCACAAATCTAGGATAAGTTAGCAGGTGTGCTCCTTTCTGTGTACAAGTCCTTGCCTTTGTGTATTGCAGATACTGGTTATAAGGCCTCTGCTTCTACCATGTGATGGGTGCAGTGGAGGAAACTGCTTTGTGTGGTCTGATGGGTATGGGGGAATTCTCCTGAAAGGAAGATGATTTCCTATCAACTGCTACATGTATCCTCTCCAGCTTATTCTCAAACCCTATTTGTCTGACACTTTGCGCAGCCAGGATACAGGGTTGACAAAGAACCTGGGTGAGATGCTTTGTTAATCTGCATAATCATTCCTTTGCAGAGGGTTGATTTTTTTTTTTTTTTTTTTTTTTTAGAAAGGACCCCTTCTTGTTTGGTTTTCAAGTATTATTCTCCCTGCCAATTCCTTTTGAGTCCGTTACTTTTGCTTGGCTGGGGTAGTTTGCCTTTTTCATCAGACTATTCCAGTATCTGTGTAACACAGGGCCAAACATCAATTCAGAACTTAAAAGGTGCAGTCAACATTTTGGCTTTTGAATCAGAGAAGCTCTGATTACGTAACCAAACATTCGATCTTAATATGTAACCAAACATTCAATCTTAATACAACATAAGCAGCAGCATTTCTCGAGACAATATCTGCATATTCTAGCACACCTCTCAAAGCATGTTTCAAAACCTGAGACAAATTAGAAACAATTTCATTCATACAAGACTTTTACTCGGCAGATAAGGATACAGCAAAGATCATTCAAACCATACTCGTACTGTCAAATAAATTTCCACATATAGCCTTGAACATTCTATAGGCCAGATTACTAAGAGGAGACATCCTTTCACCCTAAAAGATCGAACCATTTTCTGTCTTTATCAGAGGCGTTATATTACAAGAAACCAAGGGCTTCTTGGTTGAGCAGGTAGCTGGGTAGAATGCAGCTGGTTCAGCAGTCAAATGAGGAGAGAGACCAGTCACATCTGAGGAGACCCTATATTTTCTCTGATTCTTTTTAGGGACTGCTAAAATAGATACTGTTGTCCTGCAAACAAGCTTTATAAACATCTTCCAAGGCCAGTAAGACAGGGGGGATAGAAATAGAATTGGGTATCTCATCCTCTATAAATTCATATACTCTGCCTAGTGCTGGGGTAGTTCTTGACTGCTTCCAAGCAAAATCATCACTAAATCTAGCAATCATCTACGAAAAAGTGAACACTTGCCTGGACTTAAGCCCAGGATCACCTTCCGAAAAAATGAGAGAGACTGGACTCAGTATCAGCCAGGTAATCACCATTGCCATTATCAGATTCATCATTCTCTGAAACAGAAAAGTCTCAAGCTAAACTAGCACAAGAGTCATGTACAGGAACACAACCACCAGAACTAGCTGTCTCAAGAACACTCTTAGCCAAGGAAACCACATTACCTTTATAAACACACAATCTGATTAACAGTTGTATAATTGAGTTTCTGTTCATTTTTCTTGTGAATTAACCAATAGATAGATATTTGGAGACAGTATGTCTGGCAAGGGGTCACTTACCCTAATCTCCACCTGCACCTAAAGGGTTTGGTTCTTCCATACCTTTGTCAGGTAATGAAACAGCCTTTGAAAATGTGTCTAAACCCCATTACACACTGGCTAGCAAAGTTACACTACAGGGAGATGGGCCAAAAGGTAAGTAGTTTTTGTGCCAAGCAGTGGCCCCAACATGATCACTAACCATAGGCTGAGGTATATTTTTATTGTGTTTTTTCTTTTAGGTGCAACTGGATATGATTAGGGTGGGGAGGGGGGTACCACAGTTAGGATGCATCAAGGCAAGGGAGAGAACATTATCCAGAATAATAAAATGTCAGTACTGGATAGTGTATTACAATAAGTGAGTAAACTTTCTAGTAATAAACATAACCCCACACAACTAAAATCTGCAGAACTGCGTTATTATAACAAAAACAGTTTGCAATGTTTTCATAAATTCTTTTACAACTGACAGAAGTTAAATAATTTCCAGTACACAAAGTCCAAATATCACAGCAACCAACGTGACAATCCAGTGTTAAAAACTAGCTCTACAAACATTAACCACATTAAACAGTCATAAAAATAACACTGAATGGCAATTTAAACTATATTTCTTGTTAAGAGTAAAATCTCCACAGTATATTCAAATAATTTCATTAACTGTAAAATCATGACCCAATATTAAAAACACACAGAGCAGAGTCACACATATAGTAAATAATGTATAAATGTTGAAAACCCCAAGTTCTTCAACATTTTCTTGTCAAAAGATGAAACTAAAGCAGAGTAACAACAGTAAAGACAGGTACAATTAATTCACCATTCTGACTGCATGAGACAGCCCCTAGTTTCTAACATCATACACACAATGCACTTCTGAGAGAAATACTGAAAGTTTCTTAAGAAACAGCAAAGGCAAAAGTCAAACACTGCTACAAGCAGAAATTCCCACAGGAATTACTGTAAGTACTGACAAAAATAAAATGTTAAAATATATTTAAAATAAACATAAAAACACACAAAGAGAATAACAAATCTAACAATAAAATGAAAAGGGATTCCCCATATGGGGCTGATCTGAGCAGCAAGCAGAAAAATCAGCACTGGATCCTATGGTCAGAGGACTTTCTTCTTTGAATGGCAGAAAAATAAATTGAACACTCATTTCCTGTAACAGCTGAAGGCTTCCCTCTCAGGATAAAAACAGCAACCACAAAGAAATGAAACTTCAGTCCACAAAACAACAGCCAGCAAAAGTACAAAGTTTTAATACATCTTATTGCCTCGGCAAAGCCTTCAAAGTGTGCATAAAACCATCAGTTAGCCCCCCATTTAAATACAAAATTATTAAGATCAATTAATCAATTAAAATTCAAACAAGCAGCCTCCAATTCCCTCTCAGGATATGTTAAGCCAATGAACTGTCACAGAAAGAGAAAGGCAGGGAAGTCTGAGCTTTTGAAAGCTTCCCAACACTGTTTCTTCCTTGGTAGATAACCAGAAATGCCACTCAAGCAGAAGGAACGATGAACATCTGTTGTTCATTAATGAAACCGACTGTAAATGATGACAGTGAAAAAGATGTCCATGATCTCTCTATGGAGCTTTTTACCCTGAAACGCCTCTGAAAAAGGGCACTGCTCAGTCTTTTTTTCCTGCTAAACAAATGCCAAGAAATTCAAATACCCTTAAAATTGTGTCACAGGACGAGCCTCTTCTATTTGGCAAACATGTTCTACTGCTAGGTTTCCTACCTCCTGCATAATCTACATATTTACTGAGAATTGTTTATTCCATCCAATGAAGCCCTTGAAGATTCTGCACTTAACTTCTAACTGCTGCATCCTGAGCCTTTTCACAAAATCACATTGTATCCATGCATTTCAAACAGATCCCCCCATCTCTTGAACCGCAAGTGTTAAAGTGTAAATGGCAAACACTTCAGCATAAACTAAATCTTTACAGTGATCATATTCATTAGATTTTTGGTCTTAAACCAGAATTTAAGTCACTACACATACTGCAAATATTAATTTTGCAATGTTTTAGAGCACTTAAATTTCAGTAAACATTTAAGTTCACAAATATTAACAAGCATTTTGTTCACCCAACTTTGAACTTTCCTTTGACACTAAACAGTGCTGTCCATTTCATTTGCTTATTAATAATCAAAGGTCACCCATGGGTGGGGACTCACGTTTCTCCAATCTGCTTGTATACATGGAATATGCATAACTGCAAATCAAAATTCCACAGGGTTGCTGAGAGCCCAAGTATTCAGTGCAATCTCTTCAACTAAATTATTGTATTTCTAAACAAAATAAATCTAGTTCCAAAATCTCCTCCTTCATAACAGACATACTAGAGATTGCTCCTTCTTCAGGGTTAATGAGATAAGTATTTGCAGCCTTCTAAACTTCTTTGAATCCAGTTCATGTTGACATACTTAGAGAAAATAAAAACTGTGACAACATAATTAGTTTATGAACATGTACACTCTTTGGATGTATTAGGTAAAGTATCACAGCAGTTGTACTGACCATCATGTAAACTTCTAGAAAGAATTTTTATTAATAGTCTCTGTGTATGTAGCATAGTCTTTGAATTTATATAAATATGAACAGGCAACAAATGGCTACATGTGTCAAGGATGATAACAGAGAAACACATGGTGGTATCACTAGGTGTTAATGACTGAAAATGACTTAAGGGAGATTCAGGGAAAAGGAGCTGTTCCAGTTGATGCTGGTCAGGAAATCAAATAGGTTGCTGTGAGGCTTTCCTCCACTTGTGAAAGGTTTCATTACCCTCCAGTTGAGGAACTACTTGCTTGGCACCAGAAGACATATGCTCAGCCTGTACACTAGGAAGTTGACTCCTCCAAGAAGATTGGCATCTAACAAAAATAATCTGAAGACATGGCCTATTTCTTTAAACTCACCACTTCTTAAAGGGAGTAAAGAAAAAGTCCCTCCTTGCCTGCCTATAGTACCACCACGCTACTGTAGTGGACAAGAATCAGTCCTTAAGGAAGATAATCCTGTAATGCCTGTAGAGTCAGAATGGACCTTAACTCATCCCTAGGACACTGACAAGAAGGCTGTCCTTGTTCTCTGACCATACACCTTGGACCTTTGGACCAACCACCCTTGATTATTGCACACCCTACTCTAGAGCTGTGATCTCCATGGTGGCAGTTACATGGGGCTGGAAAATTGGAAAAGGCTGTTGGGGCAAGGTTGAAATCGCTAAACCATCACACTTGGGGTCTCCAACATGCTTTTGTAATGACATGGACCAACATCAGGTTTGAGCAACAGCTTCACAGATACATCAAGTTACACAATACATTGCAAAATGAGTAAGAAACACTGTAGCAGCTATGAGCCCTAGCATCCTGGCAAAAAGCATCTGTATGACCTATTAGGGAAAACTGAGGCCGTTGCGATCAATGGACCTGGAGAAATTAAGGGGTTAACCTAAGGGTGTGCAGGCCAGGGTAAGGACTGCTAAATGGGAGAGTCAGCAAGGTTCTGAAGGGCTTCAATCTGAGAAGCTTAGGCAAGACTACTGCAAAGGGAACCACACCTATTGTGGCAAAATGGAGTTAATGAGAATGACATTGACTAACCTGCTAGTGGCTTGATAAATCCTGGATGCTACCTGCAAATAAGGGAGCACAGTAAACTTCTTACAAAGTTGACAGTTACATCAGAGACTTTAGAATGTTTATCATAATCTCCAAGGTCTAGAATTGTAAAAAAAGGGAAAATACCAAGCCACTACCAACTTCTCTAAAATTGGAGAGGCAGGGGGACCAATAGTCCAGGTGTAAGAAGACCCTAACATCCTGCTGGTTCTGATTCATGCAGCTTCATCCATACAGTTTGTAAGCACTCTGTGAGCAGTGGAGAGTTTGAAAAGAGGAGGCTGAAATGGATAATGACTGGCTGCTACCCAGAACATTAGGAAACCCCTTGATTCAACAATTAACTTGATATGTATGTATGATTTTTTAGGTCAAAGGTGCATATCCAGTCTCCTTTTGACATGCAAGAGAAAAAAATCAATCACACCATAATCATCTACAACTTTTGGTTTGAAGTGCTGGATACCATTTAGGACTACAATGAGCCTGATGTGCTTAATCTTTTTTTTTTTGGCAATAAAAAGAACCCACAGTGGAAGATAGACCCTTTCAGATATGTAATGGCCTCATGGATGTATTCTTTGGAAGAGGGTCAGAACTTCCAGTAATACTGCCCTGTTTTGATGGGAAGGGATGCTACACCAAGAACGGGAAGGAAGTGTGGCTGGGGTGGAGAGAAAAAGGGGATTACATACCCTGGATATTACATCCAATATTCACCTGTCAAATGTGACAGCCTCCTATATTGGTTCATGGAGGGATGAGCTAACTAAATGCCCTGACAGCAAAGAGAGGATGCATACACCCACTTCCCAAAATGGTCCCCTTTCTACTCCTTTTCTGGATGATGAACCACTTGGCTCTGCAGAGTTGCCGCTTTCTTTAAGGCCACCACAGCAACAAGTGTCAACTATGGGATTCCACACTCCAAACTCACAGTCCACAAGGGTCTGGGGATCCCATCCAGGCTCTTATAAACAGCAGACACAATGGATTCCTTTGACACTTTCTTGAAGATTTTCACCCTGTCTTCCACAGGAGCATCCTTTAATGAAGCCAAGAGGAGCAGATTTCGAGGTCTCCAACAGAGCTTCCTCCAAGGCTGTGGAAACAGATTTTGGCCACCCTTTTCGTATATTACCTATATTTCCCCAGAATTTGTGTCTCGGGGGGGGGGGGTCAAGGAAAAGAAGCCTTGCTTTTAGTATCTGTGACTAACTTGACAGACTATGTTATTACGCTTCCTCATGACCAACCTCACTGCACGTCTCCTTAGTGGGGAACTGTCCAGGAAAGATGATACAGAAGCAAAGTCAAGCCCTGACTGCCTAAGACGGTTCTGCTGGAGACCTTAAACTTGTGTTCCATTGCTGAGAAGCTTTTGGGGACTCAGACATAGGCTTGAAAAGCTCTCTTGGTAAGTCAGTATTGGAGCAAGACCCAACAGTAACTTTTGCAAACACTGGAACCTTGGCTGAAATGGATACCTGTGCAGGAAAGTACAGTTGTGCAAAATCTTATAACAGTAGATATCCTTCTATTAATTGTTGCAATATTCATAAAAGAAGGGATGTCCTGCAAAGAATAGCCCAACATCTGGAAAGTATACCAAAGCCTTTAGTACTTACAGGCACTGCACATCACAGGTATGCACCCCATGGCAAGGCATAGGGCATAAAGGTGACCTTACAGATGCACATACATAGAACTGAAAAAGCCCAAGGAAGAATAAAATGTCCATAGCGACAAAGTACATGTGCATGCAAAAGGAGAAAAGAGAAAATATCCCCTCCGCCAGAAGGGCAAGAGAAACAGGCTACAGCAGAGGCGGCAGGACAGAGGGAGGGAGAGAAAACTGCAACAGTATAGAGAAGGACATCTACTATTACGGCAAGATTTTACAAAACTGTACTATATCCTTCCAGATCATTGTTGCAGTAGTCATAACAGAAGGGGAGAATACAAAAGTTCAAAGGGACACCTGGGAAGAGGATGGCACTGAAGAGTCCTCTAGACACCCATGCAGGATAGTCCTGGCAAAGCCAGCTTTAACCCTAGAAATATCATCCAGCTTACAATGCTTAGTGAAAGTATGGCCAAAAGACCAAATAACAGCCTCAAGGATAGAAATGGTATCCAGCCCTTTGAAAAAAAGCACCAGAGGAAGCCACAGCCCTGGTAGAATGAGCCTTTACTGATGAGGGAAGGCATTTATCATGAAAACAGTAACAAAAAGAAACGGCTTTAGAAATCCAGGAAGAGATGGTCTGCTTAGAAACAGCTAAACTCAAAGATCTGGAAAGAAGGGAAAGAAGAAGCTGCTCAGATTTGCAAATAACCTTTAGTTTTATCCAAATAATATCTGAGATGTTTATGCAAATCCAAGGTGTGAAGAACCTTCTCACTGGCAGATTGCAGAGAAGGAAAAAAAGGAAGGCAAATGAATAGACTCAGTAAGGGACAACTCATTCTGAGTGAAGGAACATCTACACAGCTAATCTGGAAACCGAAACCTCAGCTTCCAAGACCCCCCCCCCCCCGACTTCTAGAAATGTTTTGGTTGTAGTTTCCCTGGTAACAAATTTCCTTGATTTTCAGAGACTTTTTCTTAGAATTCTATGACTCCTTTGCACCAGTGGACATGGATTGTTCCTGGAGCTCCTCTTTGGAGGCCAGAAAATTAAACACAGACAATCAAGACATCAGGATCATACAGTACTACACCATACAACACAACTCACCAAAACACTCATACAACACACAAGACATCATACGTTGAGGTTCTAAAGACCAACTTGCCTAAACCACAGAGACCTCTGCAATGTATCACAGTCATTAAATACCCGCAACAACTCTCAGACTGCAAAGCCTCCAAACTCACATAGCACTAGGATTCCCAAAGTCTTAGATGCCAAGCCCAAAAGGCAGACATCTAACCAAATAACTATTTTAGTCATAGGAGATTCCATTCCAACACATACAGATGTACCTCTTACCAGACAGCGTAAGTAAAGAATGATGGTAATTTGCTTGTCTGGTGTCAGGATCTGTCAGAACAAGCATGTACTTAAGTTCTTGAACAGCAAGTACTAGTATGACCCAGTCATATTACACGTGGGTGTTAATGACTTGAGATGTACTCCCTAAACAATATGAAGAGATATAATGGAGCTCTCTGACTGTATGTCCCAACCAGGTATAATTCTAGAATTGAGCAGCATTTAACCGTCTCCATGCATGATGCCGCAATATGAGCAAAAAAAAAACTTATGTCTTACCATAACTTTCTACCTGCGTTGTCAGTCTTCCCTAATCCTGGACAAAGGCCTCAGTTCCGAGTCTCGGGACAGACTCAGCCATTTATTTCAGCTCACACCTTCCAAACACTCAAGCTAGGCATTTACCCATAATGTTCCTCTCAAAATTATCTCAGATAGAGTTTTCCTAAATTAGTGGCAGACAAATAGAAAATACGAAAAAAAGACCAGATATATGTCCCTAATATGAAGCCAGTCATGGGAGAATGTGATCCACTAAAAGTCTCAGGCTGGGGGATGGAGGGATGGGATATCAAGGATTAGAAAAGATCGACAACACAGATGGAATGACAAAGTTTGTGTGACATAAGGGAAGATCCATCAAACCCAAAGTGAAAATTTGAGATAGCTGCTAGATGAACTTTAATTGTTGAGGTAGAAGAACCAGATTGATAAAGCTAAAAAAATCCAAAACTTTATGGAAGGGGGGTTGTATAAGGATCAAGTTCATTCATAAGGGCCCAATTAGCAAATCTTTCCCATTTGCTTTGATATAGTTTCCTAGATGAAGGTTTGTGATAGGCTACAATGATCTGACAGACGTGGAGGAAAGGGAGGGATGCCTGGCAATTATGGGAAATGGAGAAGGCACTCCGTGAGCTTTAGATGATGAAGTTTTGGATGAACCAAGTCCTTCAGATGGGACAGCAGATCTGGATCTGGGTCCAGTATCCATGGTTCCCGAAGATGATGAGGCCAAAGGAAGGAAAAACAAACTTGTCGAGGCCAGAAGGGGGCAATGAGGATTATTGAAGTTCTCTAACCTCCTGGCTTTCTTTAGGAAGTGGAATATCAAGGAAAATGGCAAAAAGACATACAGAAGACTGGGGGGGGGCAATCGTGGAGAACAGCATCTTTGGGCGACTTCTCCAGAGGGGGAATTAGGGCAAAGTAACTGCTGCACTTGTTCATAGAGGATGCAAAAATATTGTAGCAAGGTTGGCCCCAGTGATGAAATATTCGTTTCACCACCACAGGGTTGAGAGGCCACTCGTGAGGCATGAGAATGGTTCTGCTCAGCTTGTCTGCTATCAAGTTGGCGCTCCCAGAATGTGCGTTGCTGTGAGAAAGCGGTTGGAAGAAATTGCTCATTGCCAAATTCTGAGGGCTTCTCAACACAGTGGGTAAGATCTGGCTCCCTCTTGCTTGTTTATATACCAAACTACCGGCATGCTGTTCATTTGAATTTCTAATGTTCCCAGAGGAAGGGCATCCTGGAATGCTTATAATGCTAAATGCACTGCCCTCATCTCTAAAAGACTGATGTGCAAGTTGGCCTCCAGTTGGGGCCACATGCCTTGGACTGTTCTTCCCAGACAATGCCCCCCCCAATCTGGGAAGCATCAATGGTCACTACGGCTTGGGGCTGCAGAAGAATGAATGGTCGACTTGAGACAATTTCCCTGGAATGGGGCCACCATGAAAGATCCTGTTTGCAGCGATTGGTAATCATGATTAGGTAAGACTTTTGCTGATGTATCAGAGACCAATCAGAGGCAAGTAGCCACTGTAAGATTTGGATGTGATATGTTGCTAAGGGGACAAGAGTGGCTGAGGCTGCCATCGAGCCTACGCTTGTAGGACTAATCTTGCTAGAACCCTTTTGCTTTGGATATTTTGGCTGACGAGATCTCATCCTCTGTAGTCTTTTTAGTGGAAGTGAAGCAATTCCTGTAAGTGGGTCCAACTAGGTTCCAATGAATTTTAATTGTTGAAAAGGCTGTAAATTTGACTTTTCACAATTTACTGTGATGCCTAGAGATGCATAGATGTGCAGAGTGTAATCTCTTGCCCATTCTAACTGACGTCTGGTGGTAGTGCTGAGAGCCAGTCATTGAGGTATGGAAAAACTCAATCTCTGCAGTCTGAGATGAGACACAACCACTGCCATGCATTTGGTGAACACCATGGGGGCTGTGGCAAATCCAAACGGTAGTGCTCTGAACTGAAAATGACCATCTCCCAGCCAGGAGCACAGGAACCTCCTGGTGCGTTTGTCCATTTTTATGTGGTAATACGTGTCCTGGAGGTCTACAGAGCACTTCCAATCATCCTTTTCCAAAAACAGAAGTATCGACTGTACCAAAACCATCCGGAATTTGTTTTTCAGAACTGCCTTTTTGAACTGGCTGAGGTACAAGATGGGTCTCCAGTCCCCTGTTTTTTTTGGGCACTAAAAAGAACCTTGAGTAAAATCCAGATTCTATTTGGTCTGGTGGGACTTTTTGGATGACTGTTTTGTTGAGCATGTTTTGGATTTCTATGATTGCTGCTTTCCTATGACTGGGTGGAACATCTGGGAGTCTTTTTTGGGATTTTGGATGTATAGACAGTGGAATTTTGTAACCTCTGGATATTATTCCCTGCACCCATTTGTCTGATGTTAGCAGTTGCCAGGTGGGTTAGTGCAGGGATAGTTGTCCTCAGACTGCCTTCAGAGGAGGACAATTGGGCCTCCCTTCAGGGGTGCTGATAGGAAGTACAAGAGAAAGAATTTCTGGACCCCTGGTAATGCAGGCCACTTCTACCACTGGGGCGGCATCTTCTGGTAATTACCCCTATGCCTTTGGGAAAGTCTTTGACATGTGAATCCTGGAAAGGCCCTTGGGATTTTTTAATCAACAGTCTCCCACTTCTCTGGTTCCTACAGGAAGGTCACTGAGGAGTGGAGAAACATACTCTTATGGTAGAGAGTGTCGTTCCATCTTTTTCACATCTGGCAAAAGTCTCGAACTTTGGGACCAAAAAGGGATGATCTGTCAAATGGAGCATTGACAAATGATGCTTTAAATTGCTCCACAAAATCATACAGGTACATCCACGAATGCCTTCTAATTGTTATAGCTGAATCCGCAGCTCTTGTCGTCCCTTCACCTGCATTGGACAATCAGCCTCATGGATGAGTTAGAAATTGCTTCGAGGGTAGCGTGCTGAGAGGTAACTTTGTCCCATACCCCTTCAGCTACATCTCCTGAGAGGGTATCTGAGAGCTCTTTGACTAGATCCCTTTGTAACCTTGTTAAGTGTGCCATGTAGTTCAAGGTCCTGAGAGCAAAGGCCGATAATGTGTAAACTCGCTTCCCAAACCTATCCATAGTCCTAGACCCCTTGTTAGGAGAATGGATAGGACTTTCCTCAGCAAGTTCCTTCTTTGTGGCTGCCGCTATCACCATCGCATCAATGGGTATGCCCCTTGACCAGTGTTGCTCTTCCTTGTAGCTGAAAGGATCTGATCAGGTCTTTTGGGGATCGGTTTGATGGAGTTGGGCAACTTCCACAACCACTGGGTGATCAATTTAATGAGATCATCAGTGGGCGGACAGATCCTTGAAGTAGAAGATTGAGCACGAAAAGCCTCCAGGTATACCAACTCCTCTGAAGGTTGGAGGGAAGACCAGCTGCTCCCTCTGTTTCAGGATTTCCAGGATGTCCCCAAAGGAATCATCATCAGGGAGTGACCTGGAGGAACCTTCCACATCATCAAAGTCAAAGTGCTTCCTCTTGCACTTTTTCTTTGCAGGTACCTCCTCGGGGGGATGTTCTGTGGAAATAGTGGAATAGGACACCACCAAGATGGGTATGTCTTGAGGCTTTTCTGTCCTATGTCTTGGGGATGAAACCGATGGAAGCTCAGGATGAGGAGATGTAGAAATCTGTCCTGACAGGGATGGCAGAGACAGAGTCCCCAATGGACAAGGCCTTCTCCATGATTCAGAAGGTTGCCCCCCCATAGAAGAATGGGAGCCCAGAAGCAAAATAGACTCCTTTGGAACCAAGGTTCCACCCTGCACCAAGGAGGTGACCTCCAAAACAGAAGCTTGGGTTGATCCTAAGAAGGCTGAAGCACCAAGGGTCACGGATGGCTCCAAAGATAAAATAGCCGATCCATGCACCTGGGACCCACACCAGGGCATCTCAAACCCGGGAGGCCTCCGGTGTCAAAAGGCCAGAGGAAGTCAAGGTAGCTCTTTGACAAGGAGATGAAGTTGCTACCGGAACTGAGACAGTCGACACAGGGAAGGTTGGAACAGAGAACTCCAATGTCTCAACAGGAGTTGTGGGAGGAACAGGTGATGTCATAGTTGGAGTGGTTCCGATGCCACCTTGGCTAGGAACAGACGGCAATCCCTTCACTGTCAGGAGCTGATCCAGCAGTCTCATGATGTTGACTTCAGAGAAACTCTTAGTGGAACGAACCATGCCAGTCGAAGGAGACCTAGGAGGTTTCACATCAAGGAAGGAGCTTGGCAGTCTGTCCTTAAAAGGATCTACCAATGGAGAATTTGAATTTTGGAATAGAAATAAGCTCCAACCGCTCCGGCACTGAAGTGTCCTTGGGTGCCAAAGTAGTAGTAGTCTGATCCAAAATTTTTGTAGGTGCCGAATCAGGTTTTCCATTCAGTGCTGTGGAACTCTTCAGTACTGAAGGCAATTTTGAAATTGTCTCAATCGGTTCTGAAGAACTAGGAACCGAAGAAGGTCTTTTTTTTAGAGGCGGAAGCTGATGACGATGATGTGCTGGCTGTCATTCTGGACACAGAAATAGCCTCCCTAAATCAGAGTTTAAGAGTCCTATCAGAATCAACTTATTCTTCTGTTCTGTTAGTGCCCTAGTAGAACACCTATGGCAAATTGCACAACTTTCTTGGAGGTGGATTTTGCCTAAACGATAAACACAAATGGTATGCCCATCAGAATTGAGAATCTTAACCTGACATTTTAGACACCTTTTGAATCCCGAGGTGCCCTTTGAAGACATGGCTGGAAAATCAGACTTCTCAGCCATAACTAATAGCAGGTTATAACTACACATACATGCACTCTGACAGGAAGGATTGAGAAAAACTTTTTTTTTTTAAAAGGAAGAAATGTTGTAATTAACTACCTTAAAGGAAAAAAAGGATACCAGCAACGGTATCAATAGGACTACCAATGGTATCACAGAAAGTGAAAGACACACATACACATGCTAAAGTGAATAATGAGAGGAGCGGGTAGAAGAATTATAGACTAAAAATAGAATATGAAGACAAAAAGGGGTATTTAAAGGAAAAAACTTTTTAAATAGCCAAAGCTCGATAGCGGCTGTATGAGTCCGACACACAAAGCATTAAACAAGATCTGAAGTAATTATGAGAGGAGAATTATGGGTAAAAGCCTAGCTTGACAGTTTGGAAAGCACGAGCTGAAATAAACGGCCAAGTTGGTTCCGGGGCTCAGAACTGAGCCCACAGTCAAGGATTACATGAAGACTGACAACATCAAAACAGAAAGTATGCACTTACAATAATGCTCCTTCTCTGTTCTCCATTTTCATTTATCCTCAACTATGGGTCCGGATCCTCGGATCTGACTTGGCCATTACACTAGCTTGTGGCCTCTACCAAACTCTCGAGCTCCTTCTCTACCCATAAAGCACCACCCATAACAATCCTCAGATCTTGTTTGCAGCTTGACAGAAAGACCATAAAGGAATAATTCTTCACGAAGTTCCATACAAATGATTGTTAATCCTAGAAAAAAAGGAATCTCATTCATCCATAAACCAATTATGAAAATATGGAGGGGAATGCCTTAACTGAGTTCAACCCAAAGTACAATAGTGTCCTTGAATTCTCTCACTCCTCCAGAAGTCAGAGATTGAAAAAGAAGGAGTTGAGGATGAATGAAAATGGACAAAAGGGATGGAATGTTATGGTAAGTACATAACTTCTTTACTTGATGTCAGTTTTCATTCATCCTCAATTTATGGGTCAGAATCTCCAGCTATCTGAACCTTTGGGTGGGCACCAAGGAATATTTATGGGTACAATTAAGCTAAAGGCTGTACTACTCCTGGACCTCAAATCTAATTGCAATGAATGATGAAAGCATGATGACTGGGCCAAGATGCAGCTGTACATATATTATAGAGACTATGGACTGGAAAAAATTGTCAAAAAAGCCATGGATCAAATTGAATGAGGCTTTCCAGAGTTCGGTAAGAAAACATGCTCCTTGTTCTAGACAAATGAAATGCAATCCATCAAACCATACAACCAGGACCATTTTTGTGATATATTAATTAACGTATTCTGTTCAAAGGAAAGGAACAGTTGATCAGCCTTCCTAACTTCTGATATACATGTAGTTAGGATTGTAACTGCTTATGAACTAGTAAACACAACATGTAATCTCCCTTATTTATAAATTCTTGCACCACCTTAGGAAGGAAAGAGGTTCCTACTCAGTAGACCCTATCCTTCTTAAAAAAAAAATATGGAAGGATGCAGGAAAAATATCACCCCTTTTTCTTAACTAGATTCAGGTTCAAAGGGGAAATATGTCAAATATTCACAGTATGAAATTTAAATCCCATGGTGTAATGGGATCTCTATAATAGAACTGTTAACAAATGGGTACTTTCCAAAACAAATTCACAGTTTTGCGACAAAGTCCGGATCAGGATTTAGAATCCAAGGTGGTTATCACAGATAAAGGTCAGAGGACAGGAAAAACACATCTGTAAAGGCCAGTAAGGTGGAATAAGAATGAGTTTGACCAAAAAGGGGAAAACTGCTTGATGAGGATAGTAGGAACCAATGAGAATTACTGTGTTCTTCCACTTAACTGTTTACTAAAGGAAAATGGGAATCAGGGAAGACGTATGAAAGTATAACGAAAACAAGGGAAGAGATTTTCTGAGGGAAGACTGAAGGGAAAGTAGGATAAAGTTGGAGCCGAATTTGTCAGGCAGTAGATTTGTATTTGTATATCTTCTGGCTCAGTATAATCACTGTCTTTACAGTGAGTTCTGCACACGATGGTATATAGTGTTGTAGGTCACTGAAATAGCTAAAGAATGCCTTTAAGGTACCTTAAAGATGAACATGGTAGACGTGTTTGCCAATTTGTTTAAAGAGAGAGATTTAATCCTGTTGGATGCTGCAATTCCTAACTTTGTCATTAACTTTCTTCTTTCTGTTATACAGTCCATTTTTTTTTGGAACTGCTGGGGGTAGGTGATTTATCCAATAGGGGGCAAGTGTCAAGTCGTTACCGATCTCAGTGTTCTGGAGGGATACAAGAAGTATTACAGCCAAGCTAGCCCTATCATCTGATTAGTCATGTTCGACACCCTATGGAAAAGGAAGAAATATCTGATATGGTGCAATACTAATGCAAAGCAGAAAGCCAAATTAGTCAACACAAAAAGGCAGCCCCAAAGATATTCAAAGAGAAATATAGGCAAAGTCATATAGATATTGAAAATTTCAAAATAAAAAAAATAAAATCACAAACAGGGAATGTAGAACAGAAGCGGAGCCAAGCAGAAGTTGAAAAAACAGAAGCTGAAGTTATGGAATATTTGCAAAGTGAAGGATTCAGTGTAGAAAGTCGAACACGGGTTATATCACAGCATGATGGAAAAACTAGTACCCAAAGTAAGGAGAAACAAGAGGAGAAGGAGACATCTGGGGAAGTATAGTGGACATGGGAAGAAAAAGAGATTTAATATGGTGCAATATTTATGCAAAGGAGAAAGCAAAGCTAATCGATGCAAAAAGAGCAGCACCAAAGATATTTTGAAGAGAAATAAAGGCAAAGACCTCCAGATATGGAAAATTTTAGAATAAGAAAACAAAGGGGAAAGTAGAAAAGAGGACTATTAATGGAGAAATTTAAGAAATAGAAACTGAGGTTATGGATTACCTGCAAAGTGAAGGATTTAGTGTAGAAAATTTAACTTGGATAACACAACAGGATAGAGCAACAGATACCCAAAATTAAGGGGAAACTAGTGGAGTGGGAGTCATCTAATCAGCTGACATATGAAGATACTTTGGAGCCACCCACAAGAAATCAGTACAAATGTTCAGCTGGAGCTATACAGCAAGGGAAAGAACAGGAAGTTGTAGCAACTCTGACACAGAATGTCATGGATCCATAGGCCAGTGAGTTCCCATATGAAAGAGCAATCAATGACATGGTGAAACCGAAAAGAACATGGCAAAGGAAGATGCTCTGGAACTTTCTACAAAATGCCTCCAGGAAATGGAGAACAAAGAATATGTCCTCAGTTTAGAAGAACATAGTCTAAGAAGAGTTGCTTGATTTAATACAGATGGATAGCCATATTAAGATCCATGAAAGAAATAGACTGGAAGGTCAATAAAACCAAAAAAGTTAGAAGTTTTTGATAAAACAAATGAACACAGTAATTAAGACTGTTCTTAGAGATTCATGCAATATAACAAAAGTAAATAGGATACATTACTGTGCAGCCAAATTAATTAGGTTGTTAGGGGTAGTGCATTTAAGGGTAGGAAAGGAGCTCAAGAGTTTGCTAGAGGCCATGAGCTAGTATAAAGGCAGAGTTGGATCTGAGGATCGGATCTAGATCCATAAGTTGAGGATAAATGAAAACTAACATCAGATATTGATTTAAGAATTAGCTTGTCTTTTGGCATAATTTTAAGGGGGTACTATATTTGTCAGCCTTGGAGGACTTTTATCATTAGACTATGCTGCTTCATCCATGGACTGTCTGCACATGTCCCCTCTATGTTAATGAATACTGGCCAAGACATTATTCTCCACTCCCCTAATGCCAACCTACCTACATAACTGTATGAGCACAGGATAATATGAAAACATCACTTATCATTGCTAGATGCCTAAACAAAACTTCACTCATTACAAGACCTCCTCACCTTGAATAATGCAGACATCTGTGTGGTGAATGAGACATTGTTTAAAATCAGCACAAAGTACTCCAGCTGTGCAGGGCTATAATGCCTTCCACACATTCAGAGCAAATACTATGCAGTAAGGAGAAAGTGTGGAGGTGTTTTCTCAATGTTAATCTGATAGAGTTTTGCAAATAAGTTGGTTAAATAGCTTAATGTATTAATACTTCTCATCAAACTCACATTCAGTAAAGTCCCTAAACACTTTTTTTAGGTTGTTATAGAACCTTAAGATGGACAACACACCTACTTACAAGAACTGGAGTTACTTAGCAATAAACTCAGTACCATTTTCCTGACTAACTATAGACTGGGAAACCTAAACAACCACCGCCAGTGTGTGCAAGCATAGAGTCCTGGACTTTATTAATACAAATGCTATGAAATGACCAGTGAGAGTACTCATTAGGGAAAACAGCATACTTGACCTTATCCTTGCTAATATGGTGAAGCCATGCTTCAGCCCTTGCATAACATTCCTTATACTTCAGGTCAAACAATAAAACCGTTTCCCTTGAAAAAAAAACTGAAACCTGAGACCCCAGCTCCCACTAGAATCTTTAGAAATCTCTCCAAGGCAAGCTTCCTACTTCTAAGAGATAAAATGCCAAGTTTTAAATCCCTCCTCCAAACCTAGTAAACTCTACTGAGTAAGCAAAAGTGTATACCACTAACATGTATCAGCATGTCAACAACATAGAAGCTGTATTCTGAAAGAACAAGCATATAGCTCCCCCCCCCAACAAACTTCCATGATGGAACTACAAGAGAAGAGAATTACAGCCAAAAGTCAGAAAAGTAACAGCAGGATAGATCTACCATATTTGTTAAACGACTTCAATGAATTATCACTTGTAACATAGGCAAACTTACAGTTATATAGAAGTAATCAAACCATGTTAACAAGTTAATATTTATATACATTATACACCACTACAATAAACTCAATCCAACACTACATAACTTCCTGCCTATTCTTAAACCTCCTTCCTCCACCAAAACATTTTTTCTGTATGTACTGTTCCCACAATTTTCATTTTTCCATGTAATTTACTCCTACCCTTTTCTAAAGATCCCACTTCCTGTTCTTTTATGTCTGTTACAATAGTCCCTACATCAAGTATGGTTGGTTTAGACTTAGATTTCCATTTTCTAGTAATTACTTTTTTTTTTGCATCCACCAGAAATAAACTTAACAAAGGCCTTACTCTGTCTGGGCAATTCAGATCCTATATCTCAGCTTAAAAAAAAAAATTCCTTAGTTACGCTCATTTCCTCACCCAATATTCCTAACAGAGTACTCGGTTGGGAAATATGTCAACTCACTACACTCTGAAACCATATGCTCCCAGGTACCACTTTCATCTCCATTACCCCTTCAACATTTGTCATCTAACGGACGAAAAATTCTCTAGAGTCTTCTTGGGGTATACAACCACCTATGCAAACACTTCCAGGCAAAAATCCTAAATATTTTAGGCTTTGTTGCATATTTGGGAGCCATACACATTCTCCTATTGTTTCTTTGTAAATTGCTTATCCAGTCTCTCTTCCCAATCTTTTCTGACCTCCTCGGATTGATTCTTATAGTTATCATGTAATTTTTTTCTATGCCCTACTAATTATCCTTTTAACAGCAGCTTCTGTTCTACATTCAACTAAAAACATAACCAGTGCAAGTCTTTCATTTAGGATCCCCTATCCTTTTATCTTTGCCTATACTCTGATATAAATCCATAACAGGGAAGTCTCTCTATAGCCTACAATCTAAATATCTACTTGGCCTCTTCCCATTCCATTACCCTTCCCTCTCTAATTATTTGTTCCCAACACCTTGAGTTCCTCTGCCAGCTTCCTCCTATAAACCCCAGCCCCCCCATCTATTCTCTGCTCACCTAACTGTAAGTCATCCATACTGGTAGAATCTCCTTTCTCCATTCCTGTGCTGGCTTAGCTCTTTGTATACTTTCTGCTACTTTATAAATTTAATAGTTTGTAAGACTCAAGTTATTCTACTTAAGGATCTGCATCCAAACCCCCCACCCATCTTTTTTTTTGAATTCGCCACTGCATCATCATCCCTTTCTATTTTGAATTGCAGCTTTGTTTCAGTTATAAGAGCCTTAACTGTGTAGCACTAAAATATCCCTTTAAATTAGGTAATCCTAAACATCATTGCCCTACTGAAAGGATCAAGTTATCCCACTTGACTCTTGCCCTCTTTTCTTGTCAGATAAAATCCTTCAACTCTATTAATTACTGTCCACAACTTCCCTTCTGGTAGCTAAAACATGTCTGACCTGAATATAAAACTAAAGGCACTAAAGTCATTCTTACCACTTGTGTCCTGCTATCCATATCCAAAAGTAAGAGCTTCCAGTTCCTCAGTTTTGGTACTGTCTTATGTTTAGTCTCTTCCCACATATACTTATCTCCCGAAACAGGATTCTTTTCAACCCATACTCCTAAATACTTAATTTTATCATGTCCCCATAAATATGGGTATTGTTGAACCATTTCATTTGTGGGTACACAGTTTATAGCTATAACATTTTTTTATCTTCATTAATTTTATTGTGATGCCTGAGCACTGGCCCAGCAATCAAGCAGCCTCAATCCTCACCACCAACACCAGTGAGGGACATCCACATAGGGAAAGGATAATAAATACACACACAGTAAAGTACAATTTCCCTTAAGAGCTCACAGAGACCACAGTCAGTTTGGGCCTGGATTCTCCCTTTCTCTCCAGGTCCCCAATAAGACTCCCCACTGGCACAACTATAGGGTCTAGAGCTCAGCTTAGAGGGCAAGCTAAAACCTCCAGCACCCTCTCTGTCCAACCAGTGCTTCATGTCCCTGTCCATGTAGGTGACACACACACTTTGAGATATGAGTTATATACAAACACACAGACACTCCTGTGGAAGACTGGCACAGATGCTCCAGCTGTGCCCCTTTCTGCCCAGTCTAAAAGTAGTACCAGCTGCTACCACCCACTAATATTTATCAGCTACTAAAAAGGCCCTTACTAAAGGGTGTCCAATTATTACTGTGCAATATTATCATCCAAATGGTACGTGTGACTGAACAGCAAAGCTTATTGGAGTGACGTGGACAGTGTCACTATATACATGCAATGTACTCTAGAGCTTAAATTATCTCTACATAAAACAGCCACAGTTGAAAGGTTTAAAAATATTTATAATAAATAATAAAAACACAAGACAATACTTCTTACAATACAGTGCTAGTCAAGAGTTCAGAAATCACAGAGAAATGCTTAAAATAATACAGAAGAAAAGTTCTGACATCAGTACAGAAAAAACAAATCTAATCTTCCTATTTCCTAGCTATATCTAAGAAAAAACACAGTTCTAAAATAAACTTACATATAGAGCAAGACAGTGCAGATGATGTTAGATGTTCTGAAGACAAAATGCTCACATGCTCTCATTTCTGTCCTTAAATTGATAACACAGTACCACTGATTCATTTCAGATTACATAATTTCTTTCTTGTTCCCAGGCTAACAGAAACTCAAGAGGTTAATAGCCCTTTTGATCTTGCAGCTGGTCAGAAAGCCACAGCAATAAAATAAAGTATACATGTAAATTCTAGCCATCAACTCTGGCCTCAAAACAATAGGCAGAATGCCTCCCTCTAGATATCTCGGCTCAGAGTTTTAGATCAAAGAATTTCACAATGCTTGACTTATAAGCTTTCTTACAGCAGAGTGCACTGTTGCATTTTTTTGCAGTTCAATATCCAATACAATCCTTTCACATTTAAGAGAATAAGCCTGTGGCTTATATTGATATTTACAAATGACAGAATTATCTACAAATTCTATCTAGCTAGGCTGGCAGCCTTCACCTATCTTCACATTTATATTAAAAAAAAGAAAAAAAAACATTTCAGAATGTTCCAACACTGAGATGTCCTTTTCTGATTTTAAAAGGTTTAAAATATCTACAAATAAAGCCAACATTTCTTGAATAATATAGCAATTATATCCTTGAATTTCTGAGTCCCTTATTTTACTTGCCAATGGTTCTAAAAATAAAACAAAGGGGAAACAGGACACCCCTGCCTTGTTCTTCTGTTCAGACAACTTATCAAAGAGGAACCCTCCCACTCAGATATTTGCCTCTGATCCCTCTTATATCCTCCTAATTAACCTTATTATTATATCAGGAAATGCAAATGCTTCCATTGGCCTACTTAAAATCTCAGCTTAGTCTGTCAAATGCTTTCTCTACATTTTCATACCTTCTGCTTCCCTCTGGATCATCAATGTTCTATTAATGTTGTCAAATACTTGCCTCCTCTCCACAAAACTGCACTGATCCATATCTGTCAATTTTCCTAACACTTTTGTCATTCTTTTAGCCATTATAGACACTTTATAAGAATGGTTAAAATTAAAATGGGCCTATATAACACATTAATTCATACACACAAAACTATGTACATCTTCAAATAATGAAATTTAACCCTCCTAATGTCCCAAATAGACAGCTGCAAGTACATGCCTTAATCAACCTAAAGTTGAGGCTATCCAAACTAAGACTTGCATTATTCCTATGCTTCTACTTAGGATCATAGGAAGTTACTAGGCTATTGGCCCTGAGGTCCTTAACAAGCCTAGCCAGAGTTTAGCCCATGTTTAGACAAGTCAGTATCCAAACTCCTGTCCAGCAGGGACACAGGTGGAATCCCATAGGTGTATTTTCTGTTTCTCATCCAGTTATCCAGGTTGCACTTAAAAAGGGATAATGAGGTACTCTGCTTGACATGGATAGGGAGTCTATTCCACAAATGAGTCTCTGGGACACAAATCTGACCCACCAGCAAGTTCTGTTGACGTCACAGACCAGGTTGAGGTCTTGCATGTGGGTTACTCTAGTGGAGCTTAACTGGCGGATATGCAGCAGTCCCATCAAGGCAGGGTCTGAGATTGCTTTGTATGCCAAACAGAGGTCAACTCTAAGGAGTATGTATGAAACTGAGTAGAGAGACAAGACTTTT